>NC_021160.2:8920607-8955929 GCF_000331145.2 Cicer arietinum | reverse complement strand
GATCAATAATCGATATATTTTATTAGTAGAATTATTTTTATGAGTTGAATTATGGTTGTTGAGTTATATTTGTTGAAATGTATATTTAAGTCTAATATGTGAAAATGACATGCTATATGTACATCTTTTCTTATTACATGAATTAACTGAATCAAATGCAATATATCATGTAGATTGTATTATATAGATTGGTATGTGTAGATCTTCGTTGCATAATGTAGATTGATATGTGTATATAGACTAAAATTTATTTAACCAATTTTTATAATTATTAAAATTGTACTTTTTTATTATGCTCAATTTTTAAGATTTGAACATGGTCTCCAAAATCTTTAAGATGAACCAAATACACAAATTTTAATAAAACAAATTATAATTCAAATGTCTATTATAAAAAAACTAGAGAGAGTAATTTATAAAATATAACAAAAACAACTACTATAATTATAAAATAAAATAAAATTTTCAACCTAAATTCCAACAAAATTTTAATTATTAAAAATATAAATCTAATATATCTCTCTAATATATTTTTGTAAATTTACGACTTAAAATTCTTATATACAATACAATATTATATTTTTTATTTATATATTAAAATTTTAAAATTTCCACCACTCCAATCTTTTCTATCCGCCAGTGTTTATTTATGTGTAATATTTATTTGTTACTGCAAGTAACGATGGTATCAAATTTTAAGCATGAATGGATTTGACTTTATCAATATTGGAATTTTGTTTTCATAATCTTTATCCATATCTGTTCGAAAATCAGTGTGTGTATGCACAATTAACGTGAAAAATTGTAGAGGTAGTATATGTTTAAAAATTGGTATAGTTTGATAGCAAATTAGTATTAATATAAAAGGAATAAATATTAAGAATGTTTGTTAATTATTAAAGTGGTCTAATTTGTATGTTTGTTTAATTTTAAACTTATGATTAATTTCAATTATTCATAGTATGAATGCTAAAATTTATGACTGTTTGTTTAGAGATTAATTGAAATTTACTTGTTATAACACATTTATGAATCACACAAAAGTTAATTAACTGTTGTTATAACTAATGAACACAAATGTCAATAATGTGTATGCATCATTAGTTTTATGTAGATATCGAAAGATAATTAATATTTTGTATTAATGCATATGTCATACCAGATAAATGCTTAATCCATATATTATCAATACTATCAATACAATATAATATATTATTATCAATACTATCAATACAATATAATATATTATTATCAATACTATCAATACAATATAATATATTATTATCAATACTATCAATACAATATAATATATTATATTATTATCAATACAATATAATATATTATTATCAATACTATCAATACAATATAATATATTATTATCAATACTATCAATACAATATAATATATTATTATCAATACAATACAATAATATATAATATATTATTATCAATATAATATATATATCAATACAATAAATTATATATATCAATACAATAAATATATATAAACCTATATAAAATTTTAAATGATGTTTTTTTAAAAATCAAGACTAATAATCAAGACTTATTTATAACAAAAAATAATAATATCATCAATTTTAATAATGTTTTTTTAAATAATAATTATATTAAAACTAATATATTTTAACCGTGGTTTGAAACTTTAATTTATCATATATTAATATGTAAACAACATCATTCCTATTTTTTTAAAAATAAATTTATAAAACTAATCTAAATATAAATATTACTAATCTATATTTTAAAAATAATATATATATTTACTAATCTAAATTTAAAATATATAAAATACTAACTTGATGCCGAGTAGCGTCTGACTTCAAGCTTTCACTCACGTACGATATGCTTGCAAGTCTTCGAAATAATTAACAAGCACTGTAAAAATAAAAATCAATAACATTAATTAGTTATATTAAATTAAAAAATAAAATTATAAAACTACATATATAATATAATTTATACTTACTAAATTTAAATGAAGCTTAAGAGTAATTTTGTGTAGAGAGAAGGAGGAGAGAATAGTTAGAATGAGGTTTTAGAGAGAAGTTGGATGTGAAAAAATGAATTAGGAGGGGAGAAATATATATAGTGTTAACTTGAGCATTTGTGGCGGCCAAAGCAGCCACAATGCCAACGGATACATCACATTTGTGGTGGCCTGGACGGCCAGAAACGCCAATGGCTATAATGCCATTTGTGGCGGCCTTTGTCGCCAGAAAGGCTAACGGTACAATCCATTTGTGACGGCCTGAGCGGCCAGAAACGTCCAGCTGTATTGGGCCTCCTTTGTGGCGGCCTTTGCAGCCACAAATGCCACTGGTCACGTCTGCCTTTGTGACGGATTTGGGCCTCACAAAATTGATTTTTTGTGGCTGTAAAAGCCCTCACAAAATTCTTAAATATTTAACTGGATTTTGTGGCTGCCTAAGCCCTCACAAAATCAAGTTAAATATTTAAAAATTTGTGAGGGCTTTTTCAGCCACAAATAAAGACCAATTTCAATTTTGGCATTTGTGAGAGCTTTTTCGATCACTAATTTGTAAGGGTTTTATTCGGCCACAAAATATTTATAAAGTTGGCCACAAAATGGTATTTTTCTTGTAGTGTATATATATAGAATAATTTATGTTTTTTATAACTCAAAACACTAATATTAAACATGTGATTATTTATGAATAATATTAGGTCAAGTCTTCCTTAAAGTCTTTTAATATTGTTAATTTGTGAGAATCATATATTCTAAACTCTTATAATTAATGTATTAATTTTCTAAAGTGTAAACTTTAATGTATTTTATAGGGCAACGGCTAACTTGTGCTTTTATTCAAAATATTACGTTACATACTATGCCATTAAAGTTAGATGAAGAGATGACATTAAAGATTAAATCAATGAAAATCTTAAATTGTATGATGAAATTTAAAAAATATAAAAATTAAATGACTAAAACTAAAGTTCGACTAAATATCAAAATCAAAAACATAAATAACCTTATTTTATAAAAATAATATATGAAGTAGTGTCCGAAGTAAACTTTCGAAAGTTATTTCATTCCAGCTATATTAATCCCCACTATCTCAAATCGAAAATCGAAAATTTGTAATTTTCTTCTGTTGATTTATTTTTATAATTTTTGCTTGTAGAGGAATTTTCCTCATATATATTTTTATGTATAAGGGTGCAGGCTACCAACAACATTACAAGAATAATAAAAATCTGGTCTTGATAATGTTTCAGGTATAGTAATTAATAATTAAGGCATTGAATTTTGAGACAAACAAATGCAATGAGTAATGATAAGAACTTACAACTTTGTTCAAAAACCTTTCTCAACAACATATAAAGTGCAAATAATACTACACTTTTTGTGTGACAAACAATAGTACTAGACTTGCCAAAGTGACTATTTTACAATGTCACAAACATTTCCCTATTTTACATTTGTAGCAAGAATGGCACATTGGTGTTACACTATAATAAACTGACTTACAAATAATCCCCCACCTCTATTCCTTATTTTACATTTGCATACATTCAAAATTATTCTTATGAATTTTTTTTCTTTGTAATTTAAACTCACTTGAGAAATCTTTAGTAAAAATATTGTAAAACTTATTTTGTATATTTCATTTTTTTTACATTTAATGTTTGATTTGGTCCGAAGTTTGGACAAAAATAGAATGTTTGAGATCACCAATTTGAAGTTCATGTTCACCAATTGGGATTCTTCGAACCCCAAACTCATCCACAATGGAAAGGTGGTTGCAAACATGAATACCAGCATTGACACGTGTCTTTGATCCAGCTGGAACATAGGTCTTATGAAAGCTCACCAATTGTTTCAAAGCTGACCATTTTCCATGAGGTGCTTTTGAGAAAATGAGAAGGGTGTAGGTCCCATCCATTGACCCTTCATTTTTCACATCCACATGGAACCCTACTTCCATTTCATCACAATTTGCATGACTCACTTTCACTGCTTTGTAACTTGAGTTTGTGAAGGCTTGGGCTTTGGCTTGGGCTTGAAGGCTTGCAAAAGGGATTGAGACTTGTTTGGGAGCAAGTACTAAGGTTTGGGTGAATCTTGTGTAACTAAGCCCATGCCCAAATGGGAACACTACTGGGCCCTTGTAGAATCTATAGGTTCTTCCTGGGTACCCTGTTGCTGGGTTTGGACGCATGTCCATGTTTGTCATTGGCACTTTGGTCACATAATCTTGTGGGTACCATGTCATAGGTAACCTTCCTCCTGGAATTAAGGCCCAACCCAAAAAAATCAAATTAGATGTAACAAAATAACTCTTTTTTAACAGTTTAATTAGAAAGGTACAAAAAATTGATTAAGAATTGTTTCAGACATAATTCAATGTATAGTAAAAATATTTGTAGTTGATATTATATGGACATTCATCACAAATAAATAATTCATTAAAAATCTCTTAATTTTTAAAATTTTAAAATTATTTTTCCAAAGTAAATTAGTGTGGAACCATTTTTCTTACCTGGGTTAGTTCTTCCAAAAATGACATCAGCAATGGCAGTTCCTCCAGCTTGGCCAGGATAACCAACCCACAAAATGGCACTAATCTTGGGATCATTTTTGGCAAATGTAACATCAATTGGGCCACCAGACATGATGACCAAGATAACTGGGCCTCTTGCGGCCCTTGCCACCCTAGACACTAGCTCTTGTTGGAGGCCCGGTAAAAGAAGCCCATCTCTATCTCTAAATTCTGCTTCTATGGACTGGTCTAAGCCCATTACTAATACTATTGCATCAGCCTGCCTTGCTACCGTCTCTGCCGACCCAAATAGTTGGTTCCCACCACAACTCACATCTCTACATCCCACTTGATGAACGGTCCTCACGTATCTAGCAATCCCTTGCAACGGCGTCGTATAACCACACGCCACACCTATCCAAAATAAATTAAAATTAAAATTAAGAAAAATAGAAATTTGAAATGTATGATATTTTTGTTTAAGAAAACGGGACATGTATTGTTGCCAAAGCATTTATATAGTAAAAAGTGAGAAGTAACTAACTAACTAACCAGCGTAATTCCCTATCATTGTAACAGTAACATCTGAATTGGGACCAATGACTCCAACGGTACGGTATCGTGTAGGAGACAGTGGCAATGTGTTTCCTTTGTTTTGTAAAAGGACAATACCCTGTCTAGCTGCTTCAAGTGCAAGTTGTTGATGGGCCGGTGTGCAAACATCTTGTGGGCCTAAATTCCCATATGGTTGGGCCGATGGTTCTCCATCAAACATACCCAATCTCATTTGGACCGTAATAAGGTTAGCTAAAGCAAGGTTAAGATCATTCTCTGAAATAAGCCCTTGCTTAATAGCACCATCTGTATGAAGGGCCAAAAATGGCCCACAGTCCAAATCAAGGCCTGCTTTTATGGCGTCCGCCGCTGCTTCTTCGGGTGTTTTTGTGTAATGTTGGTTGTCATAAAAAACTCCAACCGAATCACAATCTGAAACTATGTACCTATTAAATTTATAAGACAAAATATTAGTGAAAAATAATGCTAACAACGTACTATTTAACGATGATTTCATATAGACTTACCCGTTGAGGCGCCATTCGCCACGGATAGTGTTGCGAAGGAGTTCAGGATCGGCACAGGTTGGTTTACCATTCACTTGATTGTAGGAACACATTACACTCGCAACCTTTCCCTCCAACACGCACGATTTGAATGGTATGTCATATGTGTCTGCCAAGTCTTGTTTACTTACCTGTATTTACATCCATAACCCAAAATCTTTTCATAAATTTGTCATTTTTTATGTTCGCTTATCAATCTTATAAATTTGCTTCATCCATAATAATCTTAATGCAAATTCAAATGCAAATAATATGAAATTCATCTCTAATTTACTCAATTTAAATACGAAAAATTATCATAATCACTAATTTAATCATATTTATCCATCATAAACCACAAATTTCATTCTTTTATCTTTAATCATCAATAATATAACTTCATTAATAATGGTAATTTTTTTCTTTGAGTAATAAATAGTTGTACTTGTGGGTAAAAGAAGGAAACAAAATCAATTTTTCTTCGATTAAAGTCGCATCAACAAAGGGCACACTATAATCAATGATGTAGAAAACGAAATGTTTTGTGGTGCACAAGTGGTAGTTACGTAGTTTGAATGACATCATAATAATTTATCCGAACCAATTGCAAGTGGCGTAAAGTCCTTATCAATAACAACTTGGATAACCTCCACTTTAATGAAAATCATATTTATTCTTGGGCATAAACTCACATGTGTATAACCATGCGATTAATGTCTCATATTTATTCTTGTGTGATCCTTTTTCTCTTTATTTTTCCTATATTGTATTTACGGAAACTACTCCACGCTTGGTATGTTAAAATATATTACTGTACGGATAAGTAACAAAATCAACAAGCCTTAGAAAAGCACATGAAAAGTGTGATCAAATGTACTTAACATCGTAACCAACTAACTGCCACTTTGGACTCATAGCTCAAGCAATTTAATTTGGGTAGGTGAAATTTTAAATAAATAATAACAAAAAAAATTAAATGGTCCATTGGTCCTATATATATACTTTGGTTTAATTAAGAAATAATAATAATATTAGCCCTTACATACCTTGGCATTGAAATGAAACCTGTCTACACCATTCCAGTTATCAAGGTCATAGGCAGTGTAATGTTTACAACAAGCAGCAACCTTGAGCCGGTTCCCGGCACCGTCGCCTTGTAATCCTTGAACATAATTCGCTGCATATTTTCCAGCCAAAGTAGGGTCTTCGCCGGGAGTCTCCTGGCCACGACCCCACCGAGGGTCACGGAAAATATTTACATTAGGACTCCAATATGTCAATCCTGCCGCTCCACCATTATACATTGCTCTTGCTTCATCGGACACAACCTGCATGCATGTGAATACATATAATTCAATCAACAATTTATTCTCTTTATAACAACAAATACTTAAATTAGTGCTAACCTTACTATAGATTTTTTAAAAGGACTAATTAACCTTAATATATCTTCCACAAAAAATTTGATATATGTTTTCCTTGATTGATATATATTTATCTAATAATATAGTTTCCTTCCAATATAAATTTATATCTATTTTTCTTTTTTATTCTAATAAGGAAAAGTCGTTTTCCTCCCTACACTTTCTAATTTGATTAAACTACCAACCGGAATAAAAAAACTTTTTATAGCATATGGAACAAACAAATCACACTTCGTTTTTTACATTTAATTTGTGGAATCAAAATATCACAAATTGAGTCTTAATTTAAACTCTTGTGTATCTTAAGAGAAGGACTTTACCAATAAATAATAATATCTCATCAGTGGCCAATGTTATTAGATTACTATTGGACCTCATGCAACAAAAGCAACTAAATTAATTAATAATTAACCTTTTTAAAATAAAAGTTAATTAATTAATACCTTTGAAAGCAGCATACATATGCATGTATATATGTATAGCAACAGAACCCCAAAAAAAAATGCCGTGATGGGAAGGACTTGATGCAAGTAAAGGTGTCTTGATATGTATCGTCAAATACTTACAGTGTTTTGTCAATTATTTGCTGAACAATGGTTAAGAAAATATTTAAAAAAATAATTAAGAAAATATGCAATGTTGATGACCTTTTATGCTTCATTAAAACACACGAAACATACAAAGTTGATTGATGTTTATGCTTAACTACACATAACTAGTTTTTATGGGAATATGTTGCCTTAATTATATCATACCGAAGAGAACAATTTAAGAAATGATAGGATCTATTAATTTCCGTCCTAAGTATATATAATTAATTCTTGTAAAAAAAAAGTATATATAATTAATTATTATTTCAACCTGAATACAATTAAATAAAAATGTACTAAATTTGAACCGTAAAGAAAAGGACAACAAAAGCACCTTCTCATCATGATGCGGTTGCTTTCGTTTTAAATAAAATAATAGCGTAATGGACTTTCTTTTTGCGACTTGTGGAGGTTACAAATTGATAAGTTGATAAGTTGATAAATTTTCAACGTTAATTATTTTCTAAACCATATAATATAAAGTGGCCGGAGTGTCACATTTCATATATGTAATATATTTTCCAAATGAACGAAATTAAGGCACATGGGACAGCTTGTCAGTTTCCATGTCAACCAGCTCAAATATGACTGGCGGGTAGCAACATATATCTTTAATTATCATACGATATTTTCCCTTTTCATTTTTTAGTTACTCAATAATTTTTTCATTATTTCAATGATGGTGAACCAAACAATAATATAATAAACCAAACTTAATTATATTTTTGCACATATGATAGGATGTAACAACAACTTATTGTTAGTTTATAATTTACAAAAACATTTTTTATGGTAAATATAATTAGGTAGTTAAAATGGAAACACCCGCCCCTCCCTTTTTTAAACACCTTTTTGTTTTTATTCACGATACGAATTTGAATATTAAAAATTTAGGGGAATAATTTAAATACACAAACAAAAAGATGATGAATCCTCTTAAGTATTAATCTTTTCATATGAATTTTTATATTCATTAATGTTCATAACTTTGATGGTATCTCAATTACTAGTATTTAATATGGAAAGATACAAATATCTACTACCATCGGTCCTAAAATAATTGGGCAGTTTAATTATTTCGCATTTATTAAAAAAAATGTATAAATAAAAGATAAAATATTTCTTTTATCATGTTGTTCTTATTAGATATTTGTGCATTATATATTTTATAAATATATAATAAAAGATATTATATTGAAGATAATACAATTAATATTAATTAAATGGTATAATTGAAAAAAATAATTTATTTTAACACAAATTTTATTTGCGGATTGGTCAATATAATTGTTGAATTCTATTTATATAGTTCATGGTGAGAAAATTCATGCTCATAAAATAAAAATATTAATGAAAGAAAAACGTGCTTTACCATTTAATAACCGCATATAATAGCTATTTACCCATTTTTCCACCTAGCTAGTGTATTAATATTATTATATTTTTTAATATAAATGAAATACTATAATTATCACTAATAACATACACATAAATATGTAAAATTCTAAATTCGAATCTATATTCAATATAATAATAAAGATATTTTGTCTGTTAAATTGAGAATTAAACTAATGACTAGTGTGTTATTCTAAATATAACAACATATGTTTGTCTAATCTAATGTTATTTTCACGACTTTATTACGTATGAGCGAGTGGGTAAATGATTATTTTTATCATGAATGGCCGAAAAGGAGAACCAAAGAAGGAATCTCCTTTTTCTCCTTTGAATAATATTATATATCTATATAAGCCAAACCAATGATGTAGTGATGAAAAAGAATAAATAATATTTTTTTTAGGATAAAATATAAAAGGTATAAATTTTAGCGTAGTCACTTTTTATTCTAATTTTTTCTTCATTTAAATTATTTCATTCACAATTTTATCATGATTCAGTTAATCATAAAACCAAGTTTTCTCAAAATAATCATATAAAATTTATAGCTTTTATTATTTTTACTAAAAAAATAATAACACATTCGCATCTTGCATGCTATTATTACTACTAATAATAATAAAATAATAATGAAGAGATGAATGATCTTACCCGTCCAATTTGAAGCCACAAAGATTGATTGAAAGAAGCAGCGGTGGTGATAACTTGAGGAAAACTAGTGGCGGCGGGGAAGGGCCCACCGAATTTAGTACCGGGACCCACATTTGAAACGCCGTGTAAAGCCTCCGACCACCACTCATAACCTTGTATTCCAAGTCTTTGAACTTCAATTGCATTGTTCACAACAAGTCTTATCTTTTCTGCCAATGTGAGTCTTCCTATAAGGTCTTGTACTCTCACATGAATTGGCACGTTTTTATTGCAAAATATGTACCCTCTTGTTAAACCGTTTTTTGGGTCACATGCAAAGGGTACCCTTCCTTCAACTACTAATGCTACCACCATAATGAAAATTAATAGCCCAAAAGGTATTAGTATTAACCTTTTGTAACAACCCATTGTGGTGTGATCAATTCAAAATTGATGAGAAATCAATGAAAAATGAGAGTGAGGTGAATGTGGTGTGTGTTTCAGATAGAGAGGGTGTGTTTATATAGAGGGGGGGTGTGGATGAGTTGCGTCTTTTAAAGGGTTTGGTTTGGATTTGGGTAGTGCTGAGAGGGATAGAAGTTAGAAAATATACTTTTTTTGATTGGTTTTCCACGTAGATATATTTATTGAAAGATATTGGATATATCATAATATTCTTATGTATGTATCAAACTTATAACGACTTGGAACTAAACTTATAGATAAATTTAATTAATTTGATTAATAATAAAGGAGGGGGGAGGGAGTGAATGAGTGAGTGAGTATATAACACGTTGTTAGACTCAGTGGGTGGTGGCTGGTTTGGTCCCTTTGTGGACTTGGAATAGATGAAGCCAAAATAAATCACTTAAGTATATTATATGCCATAACTTACCAAGATTAAAAAGGATTAATATTTTAGAGCGGAATGCTAGACCATAGGTGGTCCCTCGTAGATTTAAGAATGTGTATGGTTAAAAATATGTTTGGAAGAGAGAATTTTCGAAAGAATATAATTTTTTTTAATCAAATGTAAATTATTTAAATAAAATATTTTATTTAGATAATAAATTTAGATAATTTTTAAACTGAAAGGATTTTATAAAGTATTTTGTTAAAGTTAAATTTAGATAATTTTAAATACTATCTAAAACTTAAGAATTTCAAATTATATATTTGCTTAGTAGTGTATAAATCATGAAATGATCCTAATAATTTTTGCAAATTTACAATTTTGATCATATATATTTAAAAATTGGTATATTAATTCCTATACTTTTTTTACAAATTATCCCCCAAAAATTTCAAAATTTCAAAATTGGTCCGTAAAAAATTGCAAAATATTATCTTGACTTTTATAAAATTTCAGTTTTTCTCTAAGTATAATTTTGATTTTTTCAAAACTTTTGAAACTTATAAAATAATTTAATTCCAAAAGAAGAATTCTTTTACCAAAACAAACAAAATTTAAAAATAAAATGAATTGAATTGAATCGAAGCATAGCATTTGAAAAGTTTAAAAATTTCAATTTTGTCATCCAAATTATATTTATTTATTTTATTGAGAGAAGTGTGGAAGTTGTGAACATTCACGGGCGAGAGAATCTGTTGCAATTCTTACTTGAATCGTGAGCATGATATGCTGAATTGGTTTATAGAGTAGCTAGTTTTGCATGTTTTCAATTCACAATTCACAGTCACAAGAAGCACCAATTCAACAAACTAACTAGTAGGTTGCTATTTTGACAATTAATCAAATAAATAAATGTTTCGCTCTCAACAAGTCAAAATATTTGACTGAATATGATTTTTCACAACACCACCAAATACAATGACTTCACTAGTGGAAAGTGAAAACACTATTCAAAACGCCTTTTTGTTGGGTGTTTACCAATGTTTCATAGAAACGTACGTTTTCATCCCCCCGTGATTTTACTGTAACTGACTAAAGTGCATTTAAGTTAGATCAAATCCCGTGACCCCATTTTGCAGAAAATAATTAGTAAGTTTTGTCTTCTTTTTCTCCTTCCATATGCAACTTGCAAATAATACTAAGTAGTTTTCTTCTTCATGTGCTTTTCTTTTACCATTTTAGACTTTCAGCCCAATTCGTAGACATATTTAGGCCCAACACTATATTTGACTTTCAGAGTATATATTTTGAAAGTACAAAAAAAAAACCACATTTTTTACCCTCCAATACTTCTAGACATAAATATAAATTTTTGTCCTTCTTACTGGTATCTCTAAATGGAATTGTTGATTGTTAGAATAATATAAAGAGGTTATAAATACCTCTCTTTTTATATTTTTAAATTTATTTTAATTGTCAAATATTGATATTGTTACGTTTTAAATTCGAATTTAACACTCTACATTTGTTTGAGAAAAATATTTTTTTTACTATTAATGTATGAATAATCTTAATGTATGAATAATCTGGTGGTTCATTAATACAATTTAAGACTATGATATTATGTTAAAATTAATCTTAAAATTTAGTGTAACTTTTTTTTCGATTGCACAAAGAATTTCCATTAAAAATTTAGAGATTAATCGGATGAAGTATGAAAATATATTTAAAAAGTAATTTTTGGATCTTAAAATTATCAGATATTGATATTGTTATGTCATGAATTTGAATTCAAGACTTTACAATTGTGTGAGAAATATTTTTCATATGCACCGATTAAATATTAAACTTAAGATCGTATGTTTGAAAAATCTTATTGTTTGTCAATTTTGTTACATAGTAGAATTTTGTGTAAATCAATACTCAACAATTATTATGTAATTGAAGGAGGATTGTTTAAGGTTTATAAATTTTATTTAAGACTCTAACTAATTGATACTTAATTTTTTCCCTCAATATATACTTATATTTCAACATTGTCCTTTTTAATTTTTTACGAAAATTTCAGCAATGGTGAGTAAACTTTCTATCTTTGAAAAAGCAAATGGTGAGTAAACATTTAATTCGGATACGCAACGATTTTGACCTTATTTAAATTTTTCAATCAACAACTCTGATGAATTATTCTGTACATGTGGTGAGAAGTACAAGGCATCATTATAATATAATTAACGGTCAAATTAATTCTCCCTATTACTTATGGCTTACTCACCTAAGATTATGGTACAAATAGTTCATGTTGTCTAAGAATAAGAATAATACATGCCCTATTAATTAATTTGATAATTTCAACAAAATGTTTCAAATTGAAATATATTATCATTTGCCTACAAAAAAATATTATCATTGACTGAAAATTTAAAAATAGATTTCTTATTAATTAACTTATATCATTTCGATTTTTTGTCATTAAAAAATGAAGGAGAAAGTGAGCTTCCTCTCCAATTGTGCATCATATAGCTTTACCAACTGTCTTTAGAGCATGGCATGTGAGGTTAAATAACAAGATTCGTTAGTCTCACATGCATGCTACCGCATTTTCAACACTATGTATATTTTGAAGGGTAAATTTAATGGTAAAAGTTTAATATTATAATTTTAATTTTAATAGATATAATTCAAATTTTGTATGGATGAGACTGATGTAAAATGATGGATTATCATAAAATATTCATTAATATTATTGTTATTAATAATCATTTTTCATACTTTAATTTTTATTTGTTAATGATTAATGAAAGCAACAACTTTTAATTATTTATTAATGAATGCAATCAATTTAATTTGATTTCCTTGATTAAAAACAATTGTCTAATGCGGTCCACAAAATTAGAGTGTCGTTAGAAATACCAATATTATTTTTTAGATATTGATGACGAATTTAATATTGAGAAAACTCAAGTCTCACATTGATAAGAGATAAAATTCTATAATAATTTAAAAACATAGAGACACCCTTTATTTTATAAGTCGGTTTAGTAAAGAAGAGTTATACATAATATAAAATCTAAGATCGTATCAAAGTCTACTTGATTGAGTCACCTACAATTTATATATAACATGTACTCATTTGTTACAAAGCTGATTTTATAAGGACTAATGTCAAATGAAGAATAAATGCAAGTGTGATATATTATATTTTGAGAAATAATACACTCATAAGTTACAAACTGATTTTATAACGATGAATGTCAAATAAAGAATAAATGCAAGTATGATATATTATATTTTGAGTGAGATATGTTAAATTGAGAAAATTAGATAACTACTTCAATTTTGCTTTTGAGTGAATAATTAAATTCATATGTAACAAGTGAAATGATGAACAAAACGGGCTTTATGCCTACATGGCCCCCCTTAAGTTTTTGCAACACACCAACATCAGTAATTTTTAGGATAATTATATTATTGGTGCAAATTAAAAGTAGCAACCGGCTCTATAGATGTCTAATATATGCACAAACATCAGTGTTAAAATTATTTTTACAATTTAATTTGAAACTAAAAATTAATCAAATTTAAATTGCATAAACCTAGATCAAATTGAGTCATACTTTTTTAAAAAAAGTTATCAAAACAGAATCAATGAATGTGGATTGTAATTGTAAGATAACAATTTCATCGTGTCTACATTTTAACACGATTTTAAGTTGGTTGTTCAAATAACCTATTAAAAGTTGTAATACATCATTTTAAGTTTTTAACTTAACCACAAAAAATGAGTAAAAAAAACTTAATTACAAAGCATCGCCACTTATGTATTTTAATACATAAATCACTATAATTAATTTAAGGACAACTATGATATACGTCCATTCTAATTTTTTTACATCATTCAATTTTTTTTTCTATTTATATTTTCTAATCATATTATCGACACCTCACATATAATTAAATATTATATTATTTTCTTTCTTTATTTTTCACTTTTAAATGTTGTAGGTGTTCATGAAATATTTTTTATTTTAAAATGAAGTATTTTAATGTCATTTTGCATTAGTGGATATGTAAGTAAAGTATATTGTTATTTTTTTTTTGTTAAAAAAAACATATTTTCATGTATTTTTTTCTAAAATTTAAGAGTCTAGGGTGTTCTGAGTTTTTTGTTTTTAAAGTCAATTTCAAAATTATTCGGGTAAAATGAGGTTGAGTTGATTTTTTATTTAATTTTAAAATAAATTTTATTTAAGACTTAACTAAAAATAGATTTTATAATTTTTGTTTTTGTTTTAAAATTAACATGTCACCATCAATAGACATAATCATCACTCCAACAATCATTGACCACCACTGAACACCCATCTCCGACTACCAGCATCACCTCCGACCACTGCAACACCACCAACCACCCACATCTAACAAATGTCACCACCATCTCCGACCATTGCCTATATCACCGACCACCATCTATGACCATCACCATCTAATTTTTAATTTCTAATTTTTGGTTTTGAAAGTCAATTTCAAAACCATAACTTGTTTTCATAAAATGAGGTTGAATTGGTTATTTACTTAATTTCAAATCATTTTCCTTAAAACTCAAAACAAAACATATAGATTTTACAATTCTAATTTTTGTTTTAAAATTAATGTTACTATTAGTATACATAAATATCACTAGAACAATAATTGACTACCACTACATTCAACCACCACCATCAATTTTCTACATCCATTCCATTGTCTCTCTATTTATCTTTTTTCATTATATTACCAACACATCGTATATATCACATTATTCTCTTTATTTATTTTTCATTCTTTAAGTATTGTGGGTGTTTATGAAATATTTTTTCATTTAAAAAGGAGGTATTTTAATCACCATTTTGCATTAGTGCATAGGTAAGTAAAAGTATATTGTTATTTTTTTTTATAAAAAAAGAAAAAGAAAAAAAAAGAAGTTATATTACCATGTATTCTTTTCTAGTCACTTTTACAACAAATATTTCAAATATGTCGATATTTTTTAGACTTTGAATAAATTTTATAAAGTTGAAGGCCCGTTCAAGATGGGTGTGAGTTTTTGGTTTAGGTCAATTTCAAAATCAAAACATGTTCAGATAAAATGAGGTTGAGTTAATTTTTTTAGTTAATTTAAAATAGTTTTTCCTTAAAATTCAAAATCAAAAACTAGGTTTTATAATTCTTGTTTTTCTTTTAAAATTAAATGTCACCGTCAATAAACATAATCATCACTCCAACAACCATTTACCACCACCTCCGACCACATTTTCGACAACCACCATCACCTTTGACTACTATCAATCATCCACCTTTAACAAATGCCACCACTATCTCCGACCACCCACTGCCACCACCATCGGTCACCTTCATCATCACCAACCACCTGCCTTAGACAACCACCACTACCATCCCAACCACCCATTTTCGACCACCATCTCTAACATCTGCATTTGACCATCCACCTCCAACCAGCATCACCACTCTCTACCACTACAGTTATTGTATGTCAAACTCCGACACCTTCAACTATCAACGACCTCTTTTAACTATTGCAGTCTTCTTCGATGATCGATCACTAGTATGATGATTTTGTTCTACAACTATCAATTTCGACCACTATTTTAATATATAATTAATAAATTATAATTTTATTATATTATATTATATTTAAATTATAATGAGACAAAGTAAAGAGAATGATTTAATTCAAATAAAATAAAAATTAACACTCAATTAAAAATCTGAAATTAAAAACTCAAAACTAAAATTGAAAATTCAAAAATAAACTAGTTTTAGTTTTTAAAAATTCCATATTAAAAAACCAAAAATCATCCAAATGGGACCTAACTAAATAATAAAAGTAAAAGAATAATTATAATTAACAAATGAACATAAAAATGTAATTTTTTTTAATTTTTATTATTTTCATATTGACGAATTTAAACGTATATTTAAAAAAAAAACACAACTCAGCAGAATTGTTTTTTAACAAAAACATAAAAAATTGGAGGTGACAAAAATGCAATAGTTTCCTGTAAAAAATTGATAGTTTAAATATTTGAAGTATGCAAAATAAATATTTTATCTCGTTTAAATGGCTTCCACCTGTTATTTCTTCATTTGCTCACTACTGAAGGAATTTTCTTACATGGCTACACTGTTCTCTCTAGTTGTTAAGTATAAAGAACTCATTTTATTGATTAGTTGGGTAAATATAGACAAAACTTGAACAAACGGAAGGACCACGCACCAAAGGCTTCTCAAGGAAAGCTTCAATGTAAAGCATAGCACAAACAATTATGTTAATATAAAAATCATTTTGTGGTTGAACTTTTGTCGTGGCATAGTTTTTGGTTAGGTTAGCCCATCATGCATTATGAGATATCTTTCTAAGATTAAAACTGATCTCTCACCGAACCAAAAAGGGAACAACAAACAATTACAAGCTACATTGGATGAAGATAATATCTTAGTAATAGTATACCATTTTAATAATGTTATAGCATGAGTACTTTTAAAATGACAAAAATATCTAATATGGTACAAGTATTTGTACCATGTTTGTGGGATACTATTTTTTATTATTATCTTATTAAAAGAGAAATGGATAATTTTTTATATATTAATATATTATTATTTATGTATTTGTGTTTTTTATTGTACTAAACAAATACAATTCGATAGAGTATAAATTAGTTGTAGAGTTTATAATAGCTGAGTTTTTATTTTGATTATGTTTAGTTGGGATTTTTAGCCTTTTAGTTTGTTAAAGTATTTTGTTATATAAAGATTAAAAAAAATTAAGATAAACAAAGGTATATAAAGAATCATAATAGTATATAATTTTAAAAAGATAAAAAGGCACTTTTAGGGCTTATTTGATTGTATTTTACTTTTTGAACACTATTTTATAAATAAATTTTAGAAAACTGTTTTTAAAAAAGAAAAGTAAAAAAAATATATGTTTGGCAATTCCAATTTTTAAAACAGTTTTTGACTAGATAATTAAAAAAAATTGAAAAATGAAAAGTAAAACATCATTTATCTGTTTTGCTTTTTTAGTTTTAAAAAGTATAATCTTAACAATAGTTTTACAAAACAGTTTTTAAAAACAAGTAATCCAAACAAATTTTTTAGTTTTTAAATTTTAAAATATTAAAAAAGAGTTTTTTTGGATGTGAATCAAATAAGTCATTATTTTCCAAATTTCACAATGTTACAATTTTGACCCTTGTTTCATCTTTTATTTTTTATTTTAAATGAGTTGGCAATAGTATTTAAAAACATAGTCTACATAAATATTAAAAAAAGTCAATTGCAGCATTGATCGAGTCAAAATTAGGGAGTAGAATTTTGCAACAAAAAATAAAATTAAGAGAATAAAACTACTATTTTAAAATTTAGAAAAATAAAATCACCAAATTTTAAAACTTAAAAGTCTCATTTTAGCCAAAAAGAAACAACAAACAATATTTGCAAGCTATCGGATGAAGATACATTTTTAGTAATGGTAATACCATTTTAATAATGTTGTTATATATTCATTAAGTGAACCTTCATGGACAAATTGAAGTTAATCATTTTAATAATGTTGTTATATATTCATTTTAATAATGGATGATGTTAATCATTTTTGTCATCATTTTAGTAACTTAGTTAAGTGAACCTTCATGGACAAATTGAAGTCAAGTAATGAAGTGTGCAATTCTCACTAAGAACAAATTGAAGTTTATTATCATTGGAGTTTACTATGCTATGTAACAACATATCGTTCTTTGAAAACGCATTCAATCTTTGGAGCGAATTATAAAGTCATTTTTTTGAAGGCAGATCATTTCTCGATTACCAGATTTACTTTAATAGGTCCATTTGATGTGTTAAGCTTGCAAGTCAATTACAACTAAACCAAGTAAACATCACAGTGTAATGTGACTAAACCATTCAAATGTAAACTTCTATTATACCATTGGATAATAGAAATGTCTACCATATTATAAAACTGCCTAGAAAACACACATAACTGCGAGATATATAGTTTAAATCTGAGATATGATGTTCAACGAAACAATGTCGATATTTTTACTAGTTAAGCTAGGACTTAATCAATTTTTAAAATTTTATTATCCAAAAAAAATTATAACATATTTAAAATAATATTTTAAGATAATCTATTTAAATTAATTTTTTTTATTTGAAAATTTATTTTTAATTTATTTTTAAATTTATTTTATAAAAATTGTAACAAAAAATATAATACAATAAAATCATTTTTAGGAAAGATATAACAAACAGTCCATGCTCATAATCAAAATAATTAAATTTGTTGAGCTATAGCTATGAGTTTACTAAAACTATACAAAAAATGAATTATTATATTCATGTGGCATGGTGGCCATCAATATGTAAATATCCTATCCTATTTATTACATTTTGAGTGCTACTTTCGTGCATGATGTGTAAGCCACATCTATCTTTCTACAATGAAATAGAGAGAATGAAAGAGAAAGGAGGTAGGCGTTAGATTGTAGAGATGACAATGGAAATGAGCCTCAACAAACTCAACTGGATCATAAATAAAATGGACCCACAAATTCTATCCATTTGGGAGCATTGATTTTTTATGACCAATTTTATATTAGGAAAAAAAAAACAACATAGCTATTTCCACCAATGAAACCAAATCCATTGATCTTCACATACATTTATATAATAAGATAGATGAGAACAATATATCATCCACCTCAGCAATAGTTCACAAAATTGATGCTATAAAAGAACAAGCAACAAAGTGCAAATAGTGTCATGGCAAAGTATGGTTCTTGTATAGTTGTTGATTGATGAATCATATGTATACATTCTTATCCTTAAATTAATGTGACGTAAAGACATTGCCCTTCCGGAAACATGTTATCCAATTGGAAGTTTTCTTGCACAATGAAGTTTCTAAGGTCATGCTAAAGTATCCAAGGATCAATTATTTATTTATTACATGATTTGATTTAATAATTATCATTCACTAGTTTTTCTTTCAAACGAAACTTTGATTTGACATTCCAAAGGTTTTACCTACCCAATGTTGAAGTTTTTATCATATACTATAT
The DNA here is from genome assembly GCF_000331145.2 of Cicer arietinum. NCBI lineage: Eukaryota > Viridiplantae > Streptophyta > Magnoliopsida > Fabales > Fabaceae > Cicer > Cicer arietinum. The sequence continues at coordinate 8,936,287 of NC_021160.2, read as the reverse complement.
GTTATTAAAATTTACCTTTTTTTGGTCACCGTTGATTGTTGTTATTTTCAATTTACAAGGTTTTACCAACCCAATGTTGAAGTTTTTATCATATACTATATGTTATTAAAATTTACCTTGTTTTGGTCACCGTTGATTGTTGTTATTTTCAATTTACAATATGTTGTTTTGTATAAACTAAAAGAGGAATTATTGGTTTGGGTATTGATTAACATCAACATATATAATGAAATATATTATAGTGGGGTCCTACATGATTGAAAATTGGAATCAAAAGTCTAACTACAGCAGGGAACAATATGTGATCAGAGAATCAATCAAATCAAGGTAGTTAAAATATATTGAAATTGTGTGGTATCATATCAACCATACTAAGAGGATCACTTTGAAATTGAATCACCTATTTGCAAGAACCGTTGCATTATCCATTATCCAGATAGTTTAATTCTATCTCACGCCACGTCTATTGTTTAAAAAAAATTAAAATTTGTAGACTTTGTATATTAATATTTTTATGTTGTATCTTCTTTACAAATAAATTATTTTAATATATTATACATTAAAATATACAAAAATATTATATATCTAGAGATTATAAGATGGAATATCAAAGAAAATATGATGAAATTATTAAAATATTATATAACACATTTTTTTATTTGGCAAACTTATTCAAGTACAATAACTTTAATTGAAAAGTTTTGCTTAAAAAGATGACATAATAGAAAGTGAATCATTATACATAAGTCATTGTTCAAATCACAGTTTAAAAAATAAATATATATAAAGATTATCTTTGCAATGTAATATAATTGAAATCGATCAAACTATGTATATTAAAAAACTAATTTATTATATTAAATCTGTGCAACTTTAATAAAAAAAAATAATTTATTACTTAAATCACCTTTAATAACTAATAAATTTCACAAAACATGAAATTAAATGGGGAATTTTTTAGAAGCATATACCAAATAAATAAAAAAGAAATATTTTTATTTATCAAAACAAAACAAAACAAATAAAAATAAAGGAGAAATAGTTCTTGATTTAGATAGAATACGGAGTTATTGATTCTTGTCATTAGGATTAGGATGTTGGAAATATTTTGTGAACAAGTAGACAATTAGTTGTCACAATTGAGTCCCATCGTTGTGGCAGACCAATAACTGATTAGTGTGTGACTGCCAACCTTAACTTTGAGATCAATCTTGGATTTATTTTATTATATTTTTGTAGCCATCCAATTATGCTTTGCTATATTATATTTACATTTTATAGGTCGCTATAGATTCATATAGAAGATAGGAACGAACTATTTTCACCTTTTTGCATATATAAGAGGATTTGAGGGTAAAAGAACGAATTTGGTGATGTGCCTTCAAAGAATAACCCCTAAAATAAAATATGTAACACTAGCTATAAAGCAAGACCTAAAGTTCAATTGCGTTTTAATCAAGTAACAAGGTTTCTTTCATAAATAAGCAAACAACTCAATAAAGCAAAATATATATTGGTAGTATTTAATTTAGCAATCTTCTTATTGGTGAAGTGAATTACATTATCTTTTTTTAAAAATTGTAAAGGAGTGAAAAAAAAGATGGTTAAATAAATTTGAGTACTTATAAAATTTCAAAATTTTATTTTTTGATCATTAAAAAATTCTCAACTTTTTAATTTTCTTTTCAAAATTATTTATTTTTAGTTCTTATTTTAAATATTTAAAAAAAATAGATACTTTAGTACAGCAAAAAAGTCTCTATAGAAACATATTTAACCTAAAAATAAATAGATAAGTATTTTTACGACACCTACATATGAGTTTTCATAAAATTTCTTGTCTTAGTAAATTTTTCTCACTTAAATTTTTTCTTATTAAAACAATAACATATCTAGGCAGCATTTAGTTTAGCAATAGATTTTTTATCCTATACTTTATTAATGACAATAGAAGGTTTTTTATTCTATATTTTTAAATTACTCTTTTTTTAATAATTTAAATTACTCTTTTTATTTCTTATTCTTCATATTTAAATGTATCAATCAAACATGGCATAACATGTAAGTTGTAATTTTTGTTGTCCTAAAATTATGGTAAACCACAAATATATTGGGATCCATGATCTCACTTGAAAATCACGATTTCTTCCTTTGCAAAACAATTTTGTAGACTAAAAATAATACGTCTAATCTCAATATATATATAAATATATATTGATAAATTGGTAAATGATTTCCTTTTATAGAATGTTGAAATAAAAATTGTAGATAATTCTTAATTTTTCAATGCACTAAAGAATATTTGAATTAAATATTCGAAACTTAAGATTTAGTCAATACAAAATGTCATCGTTGAAAAATAGATTTTTCAACGCCACTCAATATCACTTCAGAAACATACATATAAAAAAGTAAAAAAAAACGTGAATTTTGTGTTGTTATAAAATATACTTTCAAATGAAATATAGTCCAAAAAGTTTAATCCAAAAAATACGATTTTCAAAAAATATAGAGGTGAGTAAAGTTGTAGGACATAATCGTAAATTTATAAAATATTATTGGAGTTTGTTTAAAATAATTACAAATTTATTAATACTAGTTATATATTAACTAAGTTTTATCAGTCTAATTATGATCACTATATAAAGTTTATCATATTTTTATTATAATTGTATTTTCTCATTAAATCACAATTTTAAATAATTCAATTTTATCTGAATTATTATTATTTTATGAAGCTATATTACTATTCTCAAAAAAAGTTGTTCCCTGGCTCTAGGTGTCATCAAATGCTTGTGGAGTTGACAATAGATAATTTTACGTTTAGCAAGGTCCAAACACCAACAGATTTTAGGACCCAATAAGAGGAACCATATTGGACCATGCACTGCTCATTAGTCTTGTCCACCCCTATGACTTCTCTAAAGCCAATTCATATATCACAAACAAAAAGTAAAGTTATAATCACTAATTCAAAAACCCATTACATAAATACCACTAATACATTTTCGGTATAAATAATTTTTATACTGTTAATTAATAAGAATTATTAGATTATAAGAAATTTAAATTTTATTATATTTACTCTAAAGTCATATCTATAAATGATTATGATCTCTTATAATTAAACTCATATAACTAAATCATAATACTGATTATATTTTAATTATTATTATATATTTTCTAGAAATTTATTGTGCTGTTTTCTTGATAATTTTAATTATATTAGTTATTGTTTTATCAAAATACTTCAAATAATTTTTTCATTCTCTTTTTAACCAACAAGTAGACAATAAAGACCATCATGAGGAAGATAAATTAATCCCCCATGAAAAGTAATTTTTCAAAAAAAAAATATTATAAATTGAATCTTATATTAAACGATGTAGGTAGTATTTGAAAGAAAAAATATGTATTTATAATTTCAAAGTTATCAACTTCTAAGCCATCCATAAGTATAAAAAAAACGTTAATAGTGCTTTTAATTCCTTCAAAATAAAGCAAATTTGATTTTAATCTCGATAAATAAAATAAAAAATTAGATTAAAATTATATTGTACCTTTATAATTATATTCAATTCTCGACTTTTGATATTTTGTTTAAATTTATTCATATAAAGTTGCTAACATGAAACACTTTGAGTGTGATATTTTATCAACACCCCATTAATTAATCAAACTTAAAACCCCAAAAATTCATCAACACAAACCCCAACAGCCATGAAACACCACTTCTCAGTGAAACGCTCTAGAAAAATCATAAAGTAGAGAAAAACAACAACAACAAATGACGAGCTCTAACTTAAAAAATAACAAATCCAAAACACTTTAACAAGATTTTAAAAAAAATTCAACACAATTTACGGAAGATTACCATAGTTGCTACAAAATGAAATCTATCCTAAATTATTTCAATGGTTGAAATTAATCAAGTTCAATTTCAGATTATTCAAATTCATTTTTTTATTATAATATTAGGACTCAAAGAAGAATTTGAGACGTAAAATATTTATATAAAACAAATTAATAAAACTTGAAGAATGATATAGAATGTGTGATTAGGATTTCAAGAGAGGGCAAATTGACACTTTTACATAAATTTATTCAATTAATTTGTAATTTTTAATAGATTATGAAAAATTTAGAACTTTAAATAAATTAAAAGGGTTGGGGTTTTAAAATCTTAACTAATTACAATTGAAAATTTATGGACACTGAGTTTTTAGTTGTTGGATTTTAAACTTTTTGAAAACAAAATACAAAAATATGTTTCGTTAAAATAAGGTTAATTTGGGTTTTTATTTGATTTTAAAATAGTTTTTCATTAAACTCAAAGTTAAAAAGTGGTATTTATAACTCTTTTTTTTTAACTCTAATACATCACCATCAATGGTCATTGATTACTACTATGACTAATTGAACAACACTCTAAAAATAATTTTATCATCAATTACTTTAGACATTACCGACCACCATTCTAACCATTGTAAGTTAGTATTACTTCTACCACCGTTTTTTACCACTTCAACATCAAGTGACAACCACTATCACTTTCGATTACTCCAATTTTTGCTGGTCACCACTCTGATTCTCACTTGCTACATCTGATCACCATCTTCGACCCTCACATTCACCTCTAACCTACGAACACCACTTCGACAATTGCTTGTCGCACCTTCAAAAATAACTTTTCCAACCACTATTATTAAAATTATTATTGAATAGATAAATTTATAATTTAAATCATTTTATTTTTGTAAAATAATATAATAGTTATTTTTCAATAAAAAACTTACTTTTTTCTTATGTTTATGTGTCAAATATTATTTAAAACTAAAAATTAACTCACCTTAAAACTCTAAACCAAAATTCAAAATTGAAATAAGTTTTACTTTTTAAAAAACTCAAAACACATAAATAATTCAAACTACACAAATAGTTAATTTCTTCTTGTTATAAATAAGAGGCAAAATGAATTAGTCAAAAAAAGAAAAATAGAAGGAAAACGAATTAAGTGTATTTGTATTTTTAGGTAATGTAAATTTGAAGGGCAATTCAAATTTCTGTATATAAATTTCAACTTTTTGGATTATAAATATAGAGAGTTTTTTAAATGGCAAAATTTTATGAAATATTTTATGATTGGTTTTATCCATTTAACTTTCTGAGGTTTTTTAACGAGATATAGTCGGTCATCTTCATTAATTTCCTTAAATTTAGGTATAGTCTCTCAAGTTTTTTATATTATTTTTGTTCAATAAACTTTTTAGGCTACAAATGATATATGGTAGTTTTGATGTGCCAAGATAGTTAGGATGCTAATTTTATTATGTGATATTTTTTCACTCTAATCCTTGCTTAAAAAAATGAAGTATTTTATTAAAGCTAAATTTGAGAAATTTTAAACACCACTTAAAAGGTAAGAATTTGAAATTCATTTGTTACTTTATACCATGTGAATCTCAAATTGATCATTATATTTTTCTAAAATTTGCACATTAGTATCTATTTATTTTTGACAGTTTAGCAAATTGGTCCTTATATTTTTCAAGTTTTGCAAATGGATGTCTATTCATTTCAGAAATTGAAAATTGATCTCTATAAACTATCAAAAAATTATAAATCGGTCGTTACAAATTTTCAAAAATTCCAAATTACTCTATATTCTTTAGAAATATTTAAGCATGAATAATTTAACTACTATCCAAACAAACAAAAGAATTGAAAATAAAAAAAGTTTAATTGAAGCATCTGAATTCTCTAAAATTCTCATACAAATAAATTCTCGCATGTCTGAACCTTATATTATTTTGAATATACAATTTTGTAACATTTTTATTAGTGAAATACATATATCACACAAATATCAACAAAAAATTGTTGAGACAATTTTTAATGATAAAATATTCAATTTTATACATATTGTTCAAAAATATATCCAAATCATACCATGATCATTGAGTAAAAAAAAACATAAAAAAAGAAGCAAGATATATAGCATATTCATAATAATCTATACACATTACATTTTGCATGATTTGAAGAATTCACAATTAGAATTAAAACCTCATCAATTCAAGTACTTGTTGAAGAAGGTGAGCCAGATGGTTTAAAAGCAGCTTGTTCAGCACAAGAGAGAATTTCATTAGGCCCTGCCTCTTCTCTACCAACTCCCAATAAATCAAGGTAATAAAGATAATGAGAAATTATGTTATTCATTGCTTCATTATCAGAACCTTGGCCACAAACTTGATCACCATATAAAACATTGATTGTGGCACCAAATCCAGGTACCCTTTTGGACAATGTGTCATTTTTTGTTGGTTTCCAATTTCCAATAAAAACATCATGGGCTGAAGGTATGTGTTTTTCAGGTGGGGTCATCCATTTCCATATTGCTGCTTGGAAGGCTAATGTTGCATTTTGTTCTATGTATTCTGGATGGTTTAATAGATCCACTTTTAATGCTTCCCCAGCTTTTCCATAGTTGTAATTCCTGTAATCAAAGGCATTAAGAAAATCTTTCTTTTTTTAATTTATTTATTTATAAGTTCTCCTAATTCTAATAGTGCTGGATCAGATTAATGGTTTGAAATTATGGAAAATTGAAAAGAAAAATCAAAATATGAATATGTACCAGTAAATTGGTATGGCACCACGACCATAGTAAGCTGCACCAGGAGAGCATGGATAGGTTAATTTGTAGTAATCATCACAATAGAATTTATCAGGGCTCAATTCCTTATTGTAGCATAAACCCCAAGCTAAGGGTCCCCCAGTAGCTACCCCATAACCACCTGAAAAAAAAAATTCAAGATATTATTACCTTACAATTTGATATCTTAAAACAAATCTAAATAATATCTAGATGGGGAGGTTAATAATTATTTAATTTCATCCAAATATTTTATTATTTTTCCTTCGCACAAATCATGTTTGGTGAATCAGCAGGATTCTGCGGTCGGAAATGATCTCATTGATTAGATCTCATTTTATTATTACAACTCTCAATTGTAGTTCTATTCAGTTCAACTAAATTCGATCTAGTTCTATATGACTGAATGAATTGTGGTTGAATAAATTGAAAAATTGGTCGATTTTACATTCAAGCGATTGAACCAATTGGTTTAGATGAACCAATTGATTCGTGAGATTTAATTATTGACTCAGTCGAAGATCAAACATATGAGGCTTCTGAGTCATAGTTCAATCGGTTCAGCTATTGTTGAATTGAACGACAAATAAATATAAATAAAAAATCATTTAAATTTTTTTTTATAAGCCAAAAGAAGGACAAGTTGAATTTTGTGGTTTAATATGGTTTAACTTAATTCGATACTCGATCTGATACCATTGACATGTGAACCAACCATGGTTTAATTCAATCCGACCTAATTCAAACTACAATTTAATCCAATTCAACCTAATTCGATCTAGTTCAATAGGACTGTGAATTAATTATGGTTGAATAAATTATTGATAGACAGATCGATTCTTAATTCAACAAAAATCATTAGTATGTTTCCTTTTTACAAAAATTAACTGTATATGTATATATAATATTTAATTTTTATAAATCCTAATGTGAACTAGGGAGATCTATCCCAATGTGTGTGCATTGAATCATCAAATGATTCAAATATGCATATATATAACAAATTAATCATCAAATCTAACTATATCTCAAATATCATGCAACAAAAAAAAACATAAGATCAAAGAATAATTTAGTCCCCCAAAGAAATTAATGATGACATCATAGAAAATATAATAATGAAAATTACAACTTACAAGATGTCTTGCTTCCAACATGACCAAGGAAAGCAGCAACCTCTTTCTGACCACCATGTTTTCCACCACTTGTTCCAAATCCAAGAGGCTGATAAAGTGCAGCAGCAGTAATAAAAGAACGATAGTCCCAAAATCCAGCAGCATGTGCCACAGGATCATTCCTCTTTGAAAACAAATTCTCAAATTGGTATGTTTGTAAATAGTCAGAGATTGTCTCATTGCAACAATACACAGACCAACCTTTGCATTCCCACCCTTTGTCACATACTTTCTTTCCCTTCACTGTTTTCACCAATGGTTTCACTGATGTTTGTGCTTCCAGTGTTACTAACATTGTTGCTATGATCAATACAAAAAATACCCATTTGGAATTCATCTTTTTGTGTTCTGGTTTGGAATGTAATGAGAGAAATGTGTGTGATTTATGGAATTTAGAAGGAGAGTTCTAGAGAAAGTGTGTGATGTGAAGTGAAAGGGATGGAAAGTGAGATTTGAACTTGTTAGGAGGAATAGGTTTTTCAGAGTTTGAATTGGTGGAGCTTTTGCTTCCATTCTCATACATGTTTTTGAGTACAAAGGAAGTAAACAAACCCTTTGGCCTTTTTTTTTTTAGAAGAAATAAATACTTGTGATGTGAGGGTGATCTTTTCGTCTATAAAAGTACAGGACGTTGTCAAAATAATACGTAACTATTGTGATGTTAAATATTAAATTAATTAATGTTTTGATAGTTCGAGAATTAATTAAAAAAAATTGGTTTAGTGACGAATTAAAGTGACAACGTTCTACCCTCTCAACGACTAAAATGATGGTTTATAAATCATCATTTTTGTAGCTAAAACATTTTATGCTCTGTATTTTTAAAATAAAATCACATAGGTATTTTGGAAGTATATTTTCATGATGACATGTTTTTTCTAGAAGTATACTTTAGATAGTACAAAGTGCATATGAAGTGATATTATGGTTTCTTTGGAATGTTTTATTTTAGTTTTTTTTATTAACATAAATATTTATGAAATTCTTTTGGAAAAATTATAAAAATAATTTATGATATGTTAATAAGTTATTTTTAATTAATTTTATATGTTCTCCAAAGTAATTTATAAAAATAATTTTATATAAAAACAATTAAATTTATTTTATCTATATTATAAAAATAATTTATACATAAACAATTATATGATAAACACTTGTGTTATAATTGTTTACAATTGATGTTCTTATAGTTTTTTTATTTATTTTTTTTGTCAACATGTTGACATAGTCCAGAAAAAGAAAATTCCACCAGCATTATACACAGGCCCAAAGTCTATGATTTTACTATTTTGGGGCATCTTTCTTGAGGCCCAAAATTCTGAATTAAATGAAAATAATTTGGACCTGAAAAGGAAATGCTTGGAGTTTGGACTTTGAAGTAACCTTACAAAGGGGGAATTTCTTCATCTAATTTTTTATTGTTTACCTGTAGTTTTCCTAAATTATGGAGTTGATGAAAAAGTTTGAAACTATCATAAATAATTGAAAAATTAAGAGTGGATTTTTATGATTTCATAGTTTATTATACATTTTTTGAACGAGGTTAATTATTATACTTATATAGTTTGACACCTACTAAAGTGTGAACAGCTACATAGATTTTATTTTTACTAAAGTCTAATAAAGAATTAAGAGATAAAATATAAAAGACTTCTAAAAACTAAAATCAAAGTCTTATATTGATTTTATTAAAAACAAACTTTCATTATTTTATACATTTTAACTATCTTTAAAGTTCATTGTGGTCAATAAGAGTCCTTTGTCTTATATAAATATCATATAAGAGACTAAAGATTTAATTACTCTTTACAAATATAGAGTTTTAAAGAATACTAACAAAATTTATTTTTAAAAACTGCTGTCTCTCAAGTTGAGGGGATTAGTCAATCTAAAATTGACCAAAGGGAAATTTTTGTCAGACTTAAATCTGTGAGGACCTAGACTTTTATCAGAATGCATACCAAAAATTAGCCTAATTAAATTCATCATCAGTAAGTGGAGAAGTAATAAAAAAATTATCATCTTCATTAAAACAGGACTGAATTACATTAATAAATGATCATCTCTCTTAAACTTCATGACTCAATAAGAATAATTTGTAAAATTATAACACTTTTTTATTTATACTTTTTCTTGAAAAACATAAAATAGTTCATATTTATTTTAAGATGAATATTGCAGTAGACAAGAACGCATTCAGTAACAAATAATCCCTTTATTTCAAAACTTTGGTTTGTTTTAGCATTTATATTGTTTTAAAATGATAGGTGTTTTATAAATTCAATTTATAATTTATAATTATTTTTCAATTATACCCTTTATATAATTGAGATTATTTAATATTATAGTCTTTATATTGAAAAATGAAAATTTATATAAAAATAAATAATAAATCAAATAATTTGGCTCAATTATTATGAATATCAGTTAAGAGATATTATTGGAAAAATCTGAAATCGAATGACTATTTATCAGTCAAACTCTATATTCCTAAGGTCACATTTCCCTAAAAACTAGAGGATTAAAATATAAATATAAATATAAATAAAATATAAAATCATTTTACTATAAATATATATTAATTAAATGACTTTATATCTCATCAACAAATATTAAACTACCAAATGACTTTATATCTCATCAATAAATTTTTCTTGACTTTTTTATAAAACATCTTTTAAATTTTTAACTACATTCATTTTTTTCTACCAACATATCAATAATTATATTACGTTTTTTGTTGTAATTTTTAATAAATAATCTAATAAAAATATTAAATAATTATCTCTATACTAATTAAGAGTAAACTTGTAAAATCATACCAATTGTTAATAAATTTAATATCATAACAAATTTTCTTAATTAATGTGATTTACCTAATAAGTCATAGATTTAGGGGAACAAATTCTTTCAAGTTGAAAAAAACATGAGGGACTGCTATGATGCATAGATACAGGGATCATACTGATATCGGGTATAAAAAATATGAATTTTTTATAGAATTTAATTAAGAGAATTAAATTATTCAATCTAAATATAAAATTATAATAAAAAATAAAAAAGTCATAAATTGTGTTCGCTTACAACAATAAATTAAATTAAATACACAAATAATAATATACTAATATATTAAAAAAAAACATCAATTTCACTCGCAATAAAATAATGTGGAAAAACATAGTACCACGAGTACCAGTACGAGTAAGTACTCGATATAGGTATTTACTATTTTAGAAGAACCCATGTTTTATATCAGGTGATGTTAGAACTAAGTTGGTTTGAAAAATTACGAGTTTTACTTGTTTTGATGATAATAAAATCAGTTCGTGGGAACAATTTAATGTACTAACGTTTTGATTGAGTATGCAATCTTCAAATCAAGTGAATTATGTAGGTTCTTATTCCATGTCCTCTGATGATTTGATTAAGACAAAGAGACAACAAGACTTCGCTTCACTCCGCTTTTCTAAATCTGGTGAAAGCGCTCTGACATGCACCTCTAGTGATGAGTGATGCAAGTGACGCTCTGTTTCTGATGACTCCAAAAATGATATGGTTCTGGTGACTCTGGATATACACGATATGTTATATTTCAATTGTCTATATTTAATGCAACTATGCTCTATTCATTTGTCTCTGATAACCTTGATATGCAAGTGATTGTCTGTCTTTGATAATTATAGCATCACATCAAGTATTTGATCGTCTTACTCTGATTTATGATGTATGCCATGAAAGAAGTCAACACTCTGATAAAAATCAACACTTTGAAGAAGACAAAACATTTGTGCATCCTCTGATGAACATTCCAAATCTATTGTTTATCTGAAGGTCTATAAGACATGCTCTGATCACGTATTGTTTGCTTCCATGTTTTCATATTAAGATACGTTGAATCAATTACAAGGATTTGTTTTAGAAAGTTTTATATGGCAAATAAATATCAAAAAATATGATACGAAGTTTCATGACTTATGTTGATTTCTTGCAATTAGGACAATGGCTAGAAATCCTAAAGGATCTCTATAAAAGGGTGTTTATTCCTCACTAGAAGAATAAGAAACACATACATCCTCTTATGCACTCTTGCTCTTAATCTTTCATTTTACTTAAGTGTTGAGATAATTTTATGAAATAACAAATTTGTAAACACTTTTATGTTAGAGCTATTTCAGAAAAACCTAAATATATTCTCTTGTAACTTAGCCAAGTATTGGTTGCATACCTTAACAATTTGGCTGTATTAAACTAGAAGGTTGAAAAGACTTGAACACAGTCAGTTTGACTATTAGATGTTCAGTAAAAAGTATAATTTTATGGTGTATTAGTGGATTAAATCTTTCAAGTTGAAATGACTAGATGTAGCTATCGTATTTAGGGTGAACCAGAATAAATCGTATGTGATATTATGTTATATTTTGTTTACATGTCCTGTTTTCTTTACCATAATTTAGTCATGTTAAAAAAAATTTAGAAAAAAACACAATTCAAATTTTTTTCTTGTATTTTCCGTTCTACAATGGAGTTATGTTTTTAATCTCAATTCTTAATCTAAAGAGTTAAATGAGAGAGAAAATGTGTGAAAATATATAAAATTAAAATATTAAATATTTTTAATTTTTATAAAATTGTTGTATTATACTTTTAATTTTATAAATAAAAAAAAATATGATCACTTTTTAATCCTTACCAATATCACATTTTTTTTTCAAATTAGAAACTAAAATTGAAAATAATTACAATTAGAAATATTAAAAAAACACAATTTTATAGAAATAGAAACTTAATCTAAAATTTATGTGACGGAATAATAGACAGGACAATGTTTTACAATTGCTTCTGTTCTTGACGTTGTACACGTAAATGAACTTAAATCCATTGTGAACGTATACCCACCATGTATTAATGAGTCAATGTATACTTAATGTCAACCTTGGACCCACAAAATTCGAGGTTTGATGCGACTGCTTATTTGTATGGTCGCATAAAGAGGGTTCTTTTTAGTTTGGGTGATGCTAACTCATACCGAAAGTATTTTATAAATAGTAATGATATTTTTTAAAAATAGAATTTATAATTTTTAAAATAGAGATATCTATAAATTTTAATATAAATTTTTTCTTTAATAAATGTTCTGAGGGTACATTTTAGTATTACTCTTTTAGTTTTTATACTTCTTTTTAAAAGTGAAAATAAGCTAGATATAGTTTGATTTTGTAAAGGATGAGTTTGGTTTGAAAAAAAATTTAAAATTTATATGTGATCTATCATTGTCTGACCTTTATCAAAAGTTGATATTGTTTATTAGTCTATTTGAAAATATATTTATGTTTACATTTTTAAATAACTAATTATATATTTTTTTAATAGACTAACAAGTTTTCAATCCTAGTACAACGTTACAATTTATTTTTTATTGCTCTCTTTTCTACTTCCTCCATTAGAGAAATGGTGATTTAAGATCGTATTTGGCATGAAATCACCTGTTTTCAATTATTTCTTTCTCTATTTTTAATTAAAGAAGTAGTTTTTACATATAATTAGTTTTTTTCTACTTGTTTTGTTTGTGATTTTCTCATCCAACTGCGACGTTATTTTGGTCTTCAACGCAGTGCGGTGTTTTGGTTTCTCGTCTTATTGCAATGTTAATTTGGTTCAGATTGAGAAATAAATTTTGATTCAATCCAGATCCAATCAATAATTATGGTGTCAAGGTTGGAGCTTTGGTGGCGTAGGTATTCTAAAAGCTTTAATTTTATCATATATGTTGGTTTTACCGCATTTGTATATATTTTGTTGTGTTATGCTATTAACTTGAATGTTCTGAGGTTGTTTGGATATTCATCATTTTTTGTTATAGGAACTTTGAATTGTATTATTTTTTATCGATGTAATTTTGATCAATTTAAATTGATGAATATTATTTTTCAGTCAAAAAACAAGTTAGCAGGTCAATGAAATTAAGTATTTTTTTTTATAAATTTAACATGACATTTTAAAAAAAATTGTTTTTATATGAAATCATATTTCAATTATATTTTATTATAATATATTTAAATTTAAATATGTACGTAAAACCTAATGTAGAATAATATGATTAAATTATTAAAAGGTTAGTAAATCTATAATTTAATATAAAGTTCAACATTTAATATTTATATCTAATACTAATAGTAATAAAACTATTATTCATATTTATCTAAGTAGTTTGATCCGACTACCCTAAGACTTTATTTCGATTGATGAAATGTGATGGAATAGAGTGGTAATTAATGAGATTCTATTGTTTAGATATTTAAAAAATGAATGAAATGAAGTGGAAAACGATGCAATCTAATTTAGGGTAAAGTCATGCTTTTTATCCAAATAATGAAATGAATATTTTGCTCCATTCTGCTCTACCCCTTTCGACTCCACTCTATTCATCTCGATTACATTCCACTCATTTTATAATATTCAAACAGAGTCCTATTTTTTTTTTATGACCTCAAGTATGACATTTTTTAAAACGATTGATCTTATCTATTAAAAAAAGTTATATAAATTTGTGGTACGATATGTCATGGGTTCATGTTGAACGGTTTGGTCTATTTTCACTACGCTCCTTTCTTTATCATATGTTGTAAATAGTTAATCATTTCTTCTTATTGTAAGTATCTCATTTCTAATATTTATTTGTATTACATTATTTGTATCTTTATATTAATAATGAAATATTAATTATTTTATTTATATATTTTTAATTATTGTATTTTGACTCATATAAATATTTCATTAATTGTTATTAATGAAAATATTTTAACAAATAAAATCTATTTTATTATTGAAATTAAGATAACAATTTTTTTTTTATGAATGGTAAACATTTTATTAAATAAAACACTTATAATAAAATAAAAGAGAGTAATAATATTATATAAAAAAAATCATTAAACGAAACAAAAGTTACTTACTTAATTATGTGAATAATCTTAAGACAAATTAAAAAGGAACAAAGAAGAAATAGAGAGAGAAATAATTAATTAAAGTTTTAATTTTGTTTTTTTATAGATAAAGTTTTAATTTTGTGTGAAAAGCTTAAAGTTTTGTTGACAAATGGACCACCAAACATTTGAGCTGGTCCAATCCAATCGCAGTTGAGGCCAAATCTTATCAAAATGAAAGGACTTGTTTCCATTAGAATGAGAAGTCTTTCTTAACGGCCCTAAGACCACGATTATCTAAATGTACTAAATAATTAAAAGTTCCATTATGTGATAATAACTCTTAGAAATGATAGATATCTTTCACCCAAAAAAAGAAATGATAGATATCCAATATACTCTTAGTTTGATATTTATTCTCAATGAATTGGATATTTAGTATCTTTATCCTTTAAAGAAAATTCGTTCGGAATATTTTATGTTTGGTTTAATTAGAATTAGGGTCTATATTATGCCTTTTATTTGTGATTTTCACATGTGTGATAGTGTGGAGATGTAGATTGCTCAAATAAAGTATCTCTGAGATGTTATAGCGTTGATTCTATATTTTAAAATATAGATGAAAGAATATTTAACGTCATCTACTTTTGTGTTGGAAGGTATGAATGACAATATAACTCGTACATGTAAGTATCCACTCAAATCCGCTTGATTTGGGTGGAGAAAATCCGCTTTGATTGGATGTCAGTGCGGGTTTCTCCCAAAATTAAAATTTGAGGGCGGGAGCGGGTTTGGGGTGGTGATATCCACTCAGCACCTGAACCCGCTCCGCAAGTAATATTAATGTAATTTTTAAATTTATAAACATATACATATTGAATATACTTAATATTTTTTTAAATATTAAAAATTATAATCTTATCTCTA
>NC_021160.2:8895143-8910607 GCF_000331145.2 Cicer arietinum | reverse complement strand
GGGTGTGGATGAAGAAACTCGAACCCCGTTGCGGGAAAGGATGGAGTCTAAATTTTACAACCGCTATGAAACAAGGGCATGCATGTGCGAGTTTTTTCCGATTAGTCAGATGCAAAGGTGGATGAGACAAAATCCATCTCTAAGTCGTCTCGCTTGTTGCCATGTGTAATTGGAGGTGAGAGAGAATCATACATTGTTTAAAAAGTAACATTTTGATGTTCAAAAGATTGTTATAGTTGAGATGGACTTTACTCATTCGTTCACAATTTAATATAAAGTTGCATGGGATCGATCAATGATTTTATGATGATCCCAGAAGTACGTGGTCAAAGTAGGGCACCGTCTTGGTCCCACATTTCACTCTACAAATAATTCTCCCCACAACCATACTTGATATTGATTTATTTTTTTTAAAAAAAATTAATAAATATCACCGTAATTAATTTATATATCGGTGAAATCTCGAGTTTAAGTTGATATTTATCAGTTGAATTAAAATTTAAAAATTTTGATATTAATATTTTATTATTTTTATAATTGGATTTTGTTTTGGTCTTAATATTTTAGAGATTGTGTTTTATTTCTAAAAATTGAGTCTTTAATAAAAAGAAAGTATAATTTTAATAATTAGAGATGATTGACAAAGATTGAGAGATGTTTGCATTAAGAGGATCGAAACTCACAAATATCTATCATTAATAAACATAAATAAATACAAATATTGAATAAATATTTGTCATTGATATATACAAAAATATGAGATACATATTTTTCAATAATAAGTTTTTTTTTAAAAAGTACAAAATAAACATTTATCAGTGAAAAATATTAAAAAAAAACTTAGAAAAAATATTTATAATTAATAAATATAAAAAGCACGTAATTAATATTTGTCAAATAACACGGGATAAATATTTATAATGATAAATATAAACAAAACTGATAAATATTTATCACTGAAAATATTGGACAAATATATGTTATTGGTTTATAAAAAAATACAAAATGAATATTTAACAATGAAAAATATATATAAAAAACAGAGGATGAATATTTACCACTAATAAAATAAAAAATCACAAAATAAATATTGATCATTGATACATAAAATGATATATGTGAAACATATTTGTCACTAATAAATTAAAAAAAGAAATCACTGAAGAAACACTTATCACTGATAAATATAAAAAACACAAGACTAATATTGATCATTGATACATAAAAACAGTACGAGACAAATATTTGTCGCGGATAAATATTATAAAAAATGAGATAAATATTTATCATTGAAAAATATTTTAAAAAATGAGATAAATATTTATTAACGATAAATATAAAACACTAAATACATATACATTTTTTTATTTATTAAAGACAAATATATGTTATTGATTCATAAAGTAACATGGGACACATATTTAACTATGATAAATATAGAAAAATACGGAACAAATATTTACTACTAATAAACATCAAAAACACAAAACAAATATTTTCGTTATTGATACATAAAAAATAAATATATGGCGCATATTTGTGACTAATAAATTATAAAAAATCACAGGATAAACACTTAACATTGATAAATATAAAAAATATATGACTAATATTTATCATTGATATATAACAACAAATATTTTTCACAAATAAATATAATAAAAAAACATGGGATACAAATTTATTACTGAAAAATCTATAAAAAAAAATTATGAAATAAATATTTATGACCGATGAATATAAACATAATAGACATATGTTATTGATTCATAAAAAAACACATACACATATTTAACCGTGAAAAATATAAATAAATAAAAAACACAAGATAAATATTTACCACTAATAAATATAAAAATACACAAAATAAATATTTATCACAAATATATAAAAAAAAATATGTGGTACATATTTGTCACTTATAAATTAAAAAAAAATACAGGATAAACATTTATCATTGATAAATATAAAAAACACAGAACTAATATTTATTATTGATATATAAAAACAATATGAAACAAATATTTGTTACGAATAAATAGTAAATATTTATCACTGAAAAATATAAAAAACACATGACAAAATATTTATCACCGATAAATATAAAAAAAGTATGAGATAAATATATATTATTAATGCATAAAAAAATACATGATATATATCTGTTACCGATAAATATAAAAATTACGAGATAAATATTTGTTATTAATACATAAAAATAACACGGACAAAATATTTATCACAGATAAATATAAAAAATATGAAAAATTTGTTATTAATTTTTAGATTCTACTTCTTTAGCGATAGGGGATTTTAAAGAAATCAAAAAATGAATATGAAAGCAAGTTATTTCATTTACCCTTTTTATTTTTTATAATCATATATATATGTATATTGATTTTGTTGATTAAAATCATAATTGAATAACTATTACAATAACAGTAAGATGCTCTCAAGTACATTGCCAATACCGAACTATGCGTAGAAGCAGAATGTTAAGCTCTTTTGACAGCAAATGCACTTAATTTGACAGGAAGCAAAAAATTGCTTTAGCAAACAAATAATAAAGTTCTAAAAGAAACTCTCAATACAAAGCTTTATACATAAAGCAGTGAGATGAAAAAAAGCAAGGTAAGGTGAACATCTGCTACCTTAAGAGGATTCTCTCTACAGTCTCACTTGCTTGTATCTTAATTACGTTGGAACAAGTTAAATGTTTAAACTACTTGAATATGAATAAAGTTAAAAATATTGATTATGTGGATAAACTTATATATTTTTTAAGTTGTTGTAAATAAAATAAAATAAAAACTTATATATTTTTTTAAATTGTTGTAAATAAAATAAAAAATATAGACAATTTATAAAATTTGATATAAACGTTTTTTTGAAAGATTAGTACGAGGAATAAATTATTGTAACATTTGATGGAGTTTCTATTGATAAGAAAATTTCAGTTAAACTAACTGTTATGAAAATTGAGATAAATGACTGATTGTGTAAACATAATGTATGTTAAATGACTAAATCGAGATAAAATAAAATAAAACTACTTAATGTATAATGTATGTTAAATGACTAAATATAATGTATGTTAAATGACTAAATGGAAAATGAATTCTATACATACAACTCATAGTTTTAATGAAGTGGCTCAAATTGGATTAGTTGGTAAATAAAGTATTGATGGCACATAAATTTGATTGTTTTATTATAATAAATAGATAAATGGATATAATAACTCAAATGAAATAATTTTTAGAAGTTAAGATTTTTTTTAACTAAAGTACATAATTCATTTTTTAGCATATTCGTTTCAAAAAAAGAAATCATGATTAGAATAGTTAAATATTTTATTGATTAATTCTAAATTCTAATAATATATTATAATATAAAACACAAAATATTAATTGACTAACGAATCAAATCATTCTTTTTAACATATTTCACAACTTTAACCTAAATTTTACAACGAACTACAACATCATACAACATCATGGTTATTATCATAAATCAATCCTCCAACATCCAATACAAGTAATCTATGCACACAAGAGGACCCAACAAACCAAAGTTCATCATCTAATGTAAAGAATTATCTAATCTTGTTTTGTTACAAAAAGGAACTAAAGTTATTGTTTTACACGGAGTATCCATGCTTGCAATGTATGGGATCCAAATGAAAGTCACACCCTCTCTAATTTTTTTAATAAAATTACAAACTTAGAATTCCAACAGAAGATCTTAATTAAATTATAAGATAATGCACATCGATATATTAAAATGATCTAATTTAATGAAATATAATAATTAATATTTTTTGAAAATAAATAAATTATTTTATATTTTAATTCAACTAAAAAATATTACATTATTAAATTAGATGTCATTTTCAGTTTAAATTCAAATACATGCATATATACCTACCTGAGCTTATAATACGAACCAAAAAAGAAATTAGAAAGTGAGAAAGAAAATAAGTTAGAAATTAGAAAATGGAGAAAATTAAGTAACAGAAGACGAAGAACAGTGTCATACATATTCAGCTCCGACAACAACCTTTTTTCTCTTTCTTCCCCTCCCGACACACCCATCTCCAAAATCAGGTAAATTTCTCATCTTTTCTTCTTTTTCTCTCACCCCCTGTTTATGATTTTCATTTTCTGTTCACAATCACTAATTCAACATTAACTGTTTGCTCGTGTGGTTGGTGACTTTAATGTTGTAGGTTATGAAGTTGTTGTGTTTGTGGTGAGAGTTGAAGATTTTTTCATAGTTTTTTCTTCTGTGTGATGGCACAAAACTTAACGGGTCAGCTTGTTGGTTCAGAGATACATGGCTTCCACACTTTGAGGGGTACCATATTTTGTTGAAACTTAACCATAATCAAGTTTCAATTTTGAAAATTTCCATTTTTTGTTCTTATCTATTTATTATACACTGGTTTGGTTTTATTTATTTAATTTTGTTTGGGGTGGAGTTACTTTGATGTGTAATTGTTTGGTTTGATTGCAAGTATAGTTTGTTTTAGCTCCTATAGATGTGAGTTTGTAATTTTCAATGCAACCTAGGAGTGAAAAATAAAGTGTTGTTTGGTTGTAGATGGTTTTTTCAGGAACAAGTGTGAAGTACTTTTCTTACCTATTCTAGAAAACAACAAGGAGTATGGAGTTTTGACATTTCTGTGATATTGATTTGTAGTTTAAACTAGTCTCAATTTTTTTTTTTGGGTGGGAATTAACTACCATGCAATCTTTGACAATTCAATTAAGGGCACTAGTAACCTATGCAGCACCAACGCATATGTTTATATTCAATCACTTTCATTTTTTGAAAATTATTACCAGTATTCATGTGTTAATGTCGTGTCAGGTGGTCGTGTTTGTGTCAGCGAGTAACAAAGTAAAAAAAAGGTGTCATGACAACTCTCCTATGTTTTGTGTTGTCTCCTTATATTAGAAGCCACTATTCCCTTGTTCTTTGATGGACTTGGGTCTGAATTGGCTTCTAGCTTAGGGGAGTTTCTTAATTAAAATAGGTACTTGGTTCTTCACTTACTCAGTTTTTATAGGTGGTTTTGAAAAAGCTCGAGAAGAAAGCTTCAAAAAAGATTGAGATTTTAACTTATGTTGAAGGCTTATCCAAAATACTCACAATATTCTTTTACCATATATCTGAAATACTGGACTGACTTCAGCTTAGCTGAATTCCATTGAAATATTGTTAGAACAAATTAAATGTATTGTGTTTGCTAAAATAACAGCGAGTAGAAGTAGAAACCAAGCTGGAAAAATTGTTTCTTGTAGTGAGTTAACACGCATAAGATTTAGCATCTCATACAACTATTGGTTGCAGAGTATATTAATTTTGTGACTTCTAATATGGTTTTCGAACAATATTCTTGCAACATAAAGCTAGATGGTTCATGACTTTACAGTGAATCGGTCGAAAGGCTCCATAAGTACCTGAGTTGACAAACTAGCACACAAATGGTGGTTTTAGTTCGGCCATATTAGTTGCAAATTGCAAACTCGTGAAAGGAAGTAAAGTATTAAGAGTATGGATGTGATTTTGTGGTTTTAAATTTTGGCTTAAATGGTATAGAAACTTGTATTTTTAAAGCTGACAAAATATATATATTTTGGGTGTTTCTTTTGCTGCTTTCTCACACTGCAAATATCACCACTGCTAACAGCTGCATAGTTAATGCGACATATTGATAATCTCTGTCTATTTGTTGTTCTAAAATAGTTTATTTTTATTTTTATATATATGACTCAGACCTGGATGTTGGGGATACCTTGGAGGAAGCAAAAAGCAGATGGCTTCGTCCTAATGAGATTCATGCGATACTCAGCAATTACAAATATTTTACTATCCATGTCAAGCCATTGAATTTGCCCAAAAGTATATTGCTAGCAGAAGCAACTTGAAATTTGTCGAGTAGATATATATACTACATATCATCAATTACATTTGTTTGTGTCTGTTTCAACTTCTATTTCATAATTTGCATGCAACATTTTGATTCTTCCACGAAACATTTTGATTTTCTTTCAGATTCCAAAGTATTTCATGATTTGCATTTTGTGTAATGTATTTTAAAGATTGCAAACGTCTAGACCCTTCGGTTCTTGTTGAAGCTTTTCTTTACAAATAGTAAAAAGAAAGTTAAATAGAAAAAGTGTACATGTATATTTATGCATTGTTCAACTGTACGTGTCATGAACATAAAGTTTCTATTTGAATTCTGGCATTGTTCCTCCGTAGATCTATTAAATGGAATTTTGATTAGGTGGTTACTTTGCATCTAAATGACAAGTTTTCACCTTATTATGAATTACATGATGTGAACCAAGATTTGATAATCAGATGCTAATTTATTATAATGTTGTGTGTAAAACAGGTGGTACTGTTGTACTATTTGACCGCAAGATGCTTAGGAACTTCCGGAAAGACGGGCACAACTGGAAAAAGAAAAATGATGGGAAAACTATTAAAGAGGCTCATGAGCACTTAAAAGTGAGGGTTTTAACTTTCTTGGGTGTTTATTTGATGTTTCGTGGTATCAAGTAGTGTATTGAACATAGTTTCTTGAACACATATCCAGTGGCTTTTAAGTGTTTCTTCCTACGACTTTCGTTATACTTGATTCTAATGTAAGTTTGAGTCACTATTGATTAATTTATCTGATTGCTGACACATTTTCTGTTTATTCTTATTCCCCCATCGATCAGGTCGGTAACGAAGAGAGGATCCATGTATATTATGCACATGGCCAAGATAATCCAAGTTTTGTTCGAAGATGTTATTGGTTACTTGATAAGTATGTATATCAACATTTAGCTTAACCCTTAAGGTCTCATTTCCTATATATTATGTATGCATCTTCAAATTTCTTGCCTTTTTTTCCTTCTGTTAAACGGAATAAAAAGAAGTCTATAAATATTAAGGTGTCTTATGATTGTTGTTATTGTTTTTCCTTTCAGGACTCTGGAGCACATAGTCCTTGTTCATTATCGTGAAACACAAGAGGTCGTGTTAATCATTTTGTTTCTTCCCTGTCCTTTAGATTTTCATGGGTTTAAATCACAGCACAATTTAGAAAAAATAACCTTTCTTGCCCACTTTAGAAGAGCCTTGTCTCCCGAGTCACGTGATGGTTGATTGATATGTGTGATTTACGCTTTACCATGTCATCTATTTATTATTGAATAAAACTTTGCTTGCTAACGGTCATTAGGTTTTGGATTGATACAGTCTCAAGGTTCTCCTGTTACACCAGTAAATTCAAATTCAAGTTCAAGTTCTATTTCTGATCCACTTAAATCGTGGATTCTATCAGAAGATTTAGATTCTCAGACCAACGGTGCTCATACTGATGGTGAGATATGGCGTCTAGTTAATTACAGTCAATCTTCTTTCAAGTTATACTCTTTAGGCAATCGATTAAAGTAATATCGGAATCTTTCATACTGAAGATTTTAAGGATTCGTTGGAAAACAATGAGAATCTGGATAACTAGTTAAGAGAGAATAATATGGGCAGTATGCATGTCTTTATACATTGCAAATTATTATTCCACCCACAATTTTTGTCTTCTGCTCATCTTTCCTTAGGAAGCCATGAAGAAGATTAATTTTTTAATTGGTTATGCTATACGAGCACTTAGATACTCGTAATAATTTAAGAAAATAAAAGTGATTGAGTGTAACCACATGTGTCGGTATCAGACACTGACACGTGTTGGACACGCCTTCAATCCGCGATGTAGGTGCTACATAGATTGTCATAGATACTGTTGGTCTCTTTCCTCGACTGTGTATACATATTTTAATTCCTTTTACTGTTTTGGAGATAAGCAGGGTTCAGTCATGAACAAAAGCTTCATGAGCTTAATACACTTGATTGGGATGACCTAGTGGCTTCTAATGTTAATACCGCTACTATACCTAATGGAGGTAATTGTTTGTGCTTTATCAGAATCAGTGGCTGGTTGAGAAAGAACCTTACTATTTTATGCTTTACAATTACTTTTGGCAGGCAGCGAACCGTGTTTCTATCAACAAAATCAAAGCTTACTGAATGGCAGCTTTGGCAATGTAAGATAATACTTTCATTTGTGTTCTCTATTCTGCTCTATGTTGGTGCCTTCTCATTTCATTTATGTTTTGTGGATGGTGTAATGGGGCCATTACTTTCTCTAATATAGGATAGAAAAGTTAATTATGGATAAAATGAGTAAAGCGCAAGTAGGACGACGGGTAAGATGTTTTCTGAGATTCAAAAGAATCAGGAAATAAAAGTATATTAAAAAATGTAGCATGACTGCTCATTCTTTTTGCTTGAGCAGCCACGTTACATTTTTTAATAATCACATATCAAAAGTCACGGCTATCAAAAGAAGACACCTTGAAATGATCTTGAAGCATGGTTTATGTTTTTTATTTTTCACTTTTGAGATTAGTTTCTTTCTTGGTATTCTCTAGGGCTAAGACTTGATTCAATGTTTCCATTATTGATGTTGAAGGAACCGGGTGGATAGTATGTCTCTTTTACACTTATAGTTATATGTGTGCAACTGCAATATAATATAAAGTATATATCACCTAAATTGCCGGTAAAAAATATCATTGCTGATAAATAATCAATATCAATATATATTACATATGAGGTCATTGTTAGTATAGACAAAACTTCGTGGTTTTATTTTATTTCCTTGTGTTTTTCTGCTTCGTTAGTCTTCCTCTTTCTTTATTCTAGCGATACATGCTTTGTACTTGTACTGCTGCTGTTCTAACCTATACAGAGTTTTTATTAACAGGTTGCCGGTAATCCTTCAGCAGAAATTCCTTCTTTCGGTAATGTAACTCCGCCAGAGTCTGGGAGCAGTAATGTTTCTTACTTTCCAGAAAGTGTTAACCTTCAGAAGAATAATGTTGATTTCGTGGACACTTTATCCAATGAAGGCTTGCAAAGTCAGAACAGCTTTGGAATGTGGATGAACAATGCCATATCCGATACACCATGTTCTGTAGAAGTGTCGGCTCTTGAATCATCAATTCCTTCATCTGATCACGATCCATTTTCATCACTGCTGATGGATAATCCGCAATCTTCTCTTCCAGAACAAGTATTTAATCTCACTGAGGTGGCCCCTACATGGGCTTCTTCCACCGAGAAAACAAAGGTTTCCTTTTGCTTTTTCTTGTATGTCTAAATGCAATTAATTATTTTGTTATAGTATCCTTCTTTCTTACTAAATGTAATATTTAGTTTCTAAGTTGATTTCTCAAAATTTTCGTTCAATTCTGGAATATGTTGAATACAAAGAGTATCGAGAGACATTTTGAATAACCCGTGTGTTTCAACTACACAACAGAAGTTCTTTATATAGACTAAGTATTAAACAAACATAATTGACAGTAATACTAATGGGCCGGAATACTTACAACCCATCTAATCTAATTATTTACATTCTAATATAATATTTGAACACTTCCCCTCAAGCTGGAGCATATAAATCAAATGCACCCAACTTGTTACATATATAACTAATTCTAGGACCTCGCAATGACTTTGTCAAAACATTTGCTAACTGATCATTGGAATTGACAAAGCTACTGATGATGTCACCCGATTCGATCTTTTCTCTAACAAAATGACAATCAATCTCAATATGCTTGGTCCTCTCATGAAAAACAAGATTTGAGGCAATGTGCAATGCAGCTTGATTATCACATATTAGTGTCATTGTGCTGACCTCTTCAAATTGAAGTTCTTTCAGTAACTGTTTCAACCAAATGAGTTCACATGTTACTAGTGCCATGGCCCTGTATTCTGCCTCAACACTGGATCTTGCAACAACATTTTGTTTCTTACTCTTCCAAGATATTAAATTTCTTCCGACAAGTACACAATACTCGGAAGTTGATCGTCGATCTATGGGTGAGCCTGCCCAATCGGCATCTGAGTAGCCAACTATCTGAGTATGTCCTCTATCTTCATAAATGAGACCTTTTCCAGGTGCACTTTTGATGTATTTGAGAATTCAGATTACAAAATTCATATGTTCTTGGCAAGGAGAGTTTAAGAACTGACTTACCACACTGACAGCGAAGGAAATGTCAGGACGAGTAACTGTGAGATAATTTAATTTTCCAACCAATCTCCTAAATCTTCCTGAATCTGATAGAGGCTCCCCCTGATTAGGTAAGAGTTTGACATTTGGATTCATAGGAGTATCAACTGGCTTGGCATTTAATAGACCTGTTTCTTCAAGAATATCCATAGCATATTTTCTTTGTGAAATTACAAGGCCATCCTTGGAATGGGCTACCTCAATACCCAAAAAATAACGGAGTTTACCGAGGTCTTTAGTCTGAAATTGGTTTGAAAGATGTTGTTTCAACTGAAGTATTCCTTGCTGATCACTACCAGTTAAAACAATGTCATCCACATAAACAATAAGATAGATGCACCCTTGGGCTGAGTGATGATAAAATACAGAGTGATCGGCTTCACTACGAATCATACCAAACTCTTGTACTACCGCGCTGAATCTGCCAAACCAAGCTCTAGGAGACTGTTTAAGACAATAAAGGGACCTGTGTAGCCGACAAACCATGGTGGAAGACTCCCCCTGAGCAACAAACCCTGGTGGTTGCTCCATATAAACTACCTCTGCAAGATCACCATGCAAAAAATCATTTTTAATGTCAAGTTGATAGAGAGGCCAATGTCGAATTGCCGCAATGGAGATAAACAGTCTACATATGCTATTTTGGCAACAGGTGAGAAGGTATCATTGTAATCCAACCCAAAAATCTGAGTATATCCCTTGGCTACCAAGCGAGTCTTAAATCGATCAATGTTACCATCAGGGCCAACCTTCACTGTATAGAGCCAACGACATCCGACTAAAGACTTCCCATGAGGTAAAAGAACCAGTTCCTAAGTACTACTGCTTTGTAGAGCACACATCTCATCAAGCATTGCTTGCCTCCAATTAGGGTGGGATAATGCTTCACCTGTAATTTTAGGAATAGAAACAGAAGACAAGGAGGACAAGCAAGTGTAATGTAAAGGAGAAAGACGATGATAACACAAATCAATATAATGAGGAGATGGATTACAGGTTGTGCAAATATCCTTACGAAGAGCAATGGGAAGGTCATACTCAAGTGGCAGGGCTGGATCCGGAGGTGGCGTTAGAGGAGAGTCTGTAATGGGAATAGGAACAGACACAATAGAGGATATGCGACAATGCTGATATGTTTGTAGTGGTCGTGGAGGTTGGGGGGCAGACTCGACAGGTTCGATAGGAATATGAGTGGGTGAGATAGGGATAACTACCTGAGGAGGTTCGAGATTAATGTCCTGATGGGTAACTACTTGAGGAGGTTCAAGATTAACTACCTGTGGCAGAGCACATCTTGGAAGATGTAGAAAGGTAATAGAGGCCTTGAGACTCACATTTGACCCCAATCGTCCGTCACGAACTCCGGTCCTGTAAGGTAACATTATCATTAGTGAAAGTAATAATACAGTCATGAGATCGAGTCAATCGATTAATTGAAAGTAAATTAAAAGGGCATCCAGGTACATAGAGAATAGATGCAACTGAGATGGAAGGGAGAATTTGGACAGTGCCAACTCCTTGAGACCGGGTTTGAGTGCCATTGGCAGAAGTTATAGTAGGTAAAAAACCAGATGTAGAGAGTGAAAAAAAGAGACCTTTATTACTAGTGACATGATCAGACGCACCAGAATCAAGAACCCAAGGGCCAAGAGAAGATGAGTGAGAGAGGTAAATAGATGAGTTACCAATGTGTGCAACCGAAGTAGGAGAACTAGAGTTCGGATGACTCTGAACCCATCAGAGCAAATCTTCATAATTTTCCGGGGAGCCTTGTGGAGATGGTGTAGTCTGAATAGTGGCAGAAGGATCAAGTTGAGTTGCATTTATCGAAGGCAAAGGCTTACCATGCAATTTCCAACAGCGATCAATAGTGTGTCCAAGCCGATTACAATGCTCACATTTGGGACGAGGCTTAGAGTTGGATGGTCCTCCACGAGAGCGATTCTGATTATGCCCATGAGATGCAAGGGCAGCAGTGTCACCCGAAGCTGAAGTAATAGAATGCTCAATTGGATGTTTTGCTGGTACTCGAAGGAGGATCGCTGAAGCAGTAGACATATCCGAAACAGTAACAAACCCCAAAATTTGATAACGAGTTGCAGAGTACTCCTGGGGTAGACCATAGAGTGCAAGAAGTATGAAGGTGTTTCGTTGATCCAACTCCTTCTTCTGTTCAACTGGATTACTTGCAGCAGGAGGGAGAAGCTCATTAAAATCATGAAGTGCACTCTGAACGGTGCCAAGATATGAAGAAATACAACCATCGATTGTCTTCGCAGTAATGATATTCAACAAGCGGTGACAAACTCCATAAAGACGTTGTGTGTCGTTAGTATAGAGTGCCTTTGCTTGACTCCAAACCGATTCACACGTGAGATGTGGACGGAAAATCGGTTTAACATCTAGATGAAGTGTAGACTTAATGACACTACACAACTGAGCATCTATCTGTTTCCGTTTTGATGTTTCAGTCACAACCACCTTTTCAGGCTTTTGAGTGAGATGGTCCTCGTAACCTTGACCAAGTATCCATAGTTTGATGTCGGCGGCCCAACATCATAATTTGCTCCATTCAATTTTTCGACAGAGAGAGGAGAAGTGATGTAGTTGGTGAAGATGCTCTTTGTTTCAGACTGAGACGTCATGGTCAGTAAAGAGTGTCAGAAAACGCGTCGAAACCGGGAAAACAGGGGCTGTTTGAATTGGAACTCGTATATCCGTAACTCGAAACTGAAAATTGAGGGCAGATATGGAAGCAAGAGGCCGAGGCGAGTGCCACGGAAGAAGCGACGCTATGGATCTCACGCGCGTGAAGGTAGGAGGCGCGTGGAGGCTTTTCTGACGACGCGACTAAAGGGTTTGGCCGATCTTGGGTGTACGACGTTGCTGGAGTGGTCGTTCGTCGAAAAAAATCGTCGGAGACAGTGGCGGCAGAGCATGAACGGATGGACACAAATTGAGGAATCAGCGTATCAAAGGCAGGGAGGGGGAAACCGGAGTTGAGAACACAGTTTGTGGGAAAAAAATATTCACCGGAGACAGTGGGTCCACCGGGTAGTTGACGATTAGGATTGTTTCTCAACAGGCTCTAGATACCATGTTGAATACAAAGAGTATTGAGAAACATTTTGAATAACCCGTGTGTTTCAACTACACAACAGAAGTTCTTTATATAGACTATGAGTATTAAACAAACATAATTGACACTAATACTAACGGGCCGGAATACTTACAACCCATCTAATCTAATTATTTACATTCTAATATAATATTTGAACAGAATATAAGATGGTCATGAGCTTCAAACTATGAAATCTAAAACTCCACAAGGAATAAGCACTGTTAATTCTTTTTCAACGTAAAAAAATAGCATTTTCAGTATGTGTTATGAGTAAGATTCTGGTACAATCACGCACCTCTTCATGCATATATTTTTAACCAAGCCTGAATCCTCTACTGTTGTTGTATGGTGCAGCAGTTGTAGAAGATCTAGTAGTTTCACAATACTTGCCTTATGATCAACTTGTATGTATGCTACCTTTATTTTGCAATTATAAATGAACATTGGTGTCCCTTTACTTCTTGCAGGTTCTTGTAACTGGATATTTTCATAATGATTATCAACACCTTGTGAAGTCCAATCTAGTGTGTGTCTGTGGTGAGATAAGTGTTCCTGTAGAAATTGTTCAGGTTGGAGTTTACCGATGCTGGGTATCACCACATTCTCCTGGATTCGTAAATCTATTTTTGAGTTTCGATGGTCATAAGCCTATTAGCCAAGTTGTTAATTTTGAGTATCGTACTCCTATTTTGCACGACCCTGCCACTTCAATGGAAGAGACACACAACTGGATCGAGTTTCGACTTCAGATGAGGCTTGCTCATTTGCTTTTCACAACACAAAAGAGCCTTGAAGTCGTCGCTAGTAAAATATCACCAACCGCATTGAAAGAGGCTGAAGTTTTTGCCTCAAAAACAATATTTATTTCCAAAAGTTGGCAACACTTTTTGAAGTCCTCCGACGGAAATAGAACTCCGTATCCCCAAGCCAAAAATACTTTGTTCGAAATTGCGTTGAAAAACAAACTAAGGGAATGGCTTTTGGAACAAATTGTTTTAGGACGTAAAACTACTGAGTATGATGCACAAGGGCAAGGTGTACTTCATTTGTGTACAATTTTAGGATACACTTGGGCTATTTCCTTATTTTCGTGGTCACGCTTGTCGCTCGATTTCCGTGACAAATTCGGATGGACAGCTCTTCATTGGGCAGCATATAATGGAATGTATGATACACAGACACCCTACTTGTTTGAATAATTTTCTGGCATGGGTTAACAGTTCAAGTTCTTTCCTTATATGCAATTTTTTCCTTCTAATCTTGTAATGATGTCTGAACGAACGTACTGTTGTTTGTTTGATTCAAAAAATTTCTTCAGGGAGAAAATGGTTGCAACTCTGTTGTCTTGTGGGGCGAAGCCGAACTTGGTCACGGATCCAACACCACAAAATCCCGGTGGCTGTACTGCTGCAGATCTTGCTTATGTGAAGGGATATGACGGTTTAGCCGCTTATCTTTCGGAAAAGTGTCTGGTAGAGCAGTTCAGTGCCATGAGCTTAGCTGGAAATATTAGTGGTTCACTGGAAACCATCACAACTGATCCGGTAAATCCTGAGAACCTTACTGAGGACCAGGTGTACCTAAAGGATACATTGGCAGCTTACCGAACAACGGCCGAGGCAGCAGCACGCATCCAAGCTGCATTTAGGGAACGCGCGCTAAAATTGCGATATAAGTCTGTTCAATTTTTAAGCCCAGAGGAGGAAGCACGCCAAATAGTAGCAGCAATGAAGATTCAACATGCCTTTCGCAACTTTGAGACAAGAAAAGCGATGGCGGCCGCTGCTCGGATCCAGCATAGATTTCGTACATGGAAGTTGCGTAAGGAATTTCTCCACATGCGACGTCAGGCTATTAGAATTCAAGTAAGAGCTGCTCTCACTGTCTGTGTTATTGTTGATTGTCTTCAATAAACATGTCGTATATTTGCATCTTCTTGAGTTTTTATTATATTTTACATAATCTTGAAAAGCTTGATTGCATATATTTTTGACGCAGGCTGCATTTAGGGGCTTTCAAGTGCGTAGACAATATCGCAAGATTATATGGTCGGTTGGAATTCTCGAGAAAGCGATCCTGCGTTGGCGTTTAAAGAGAAAAGGTTTCCGCGGGCTTGAGGTGAATCCCTTCGAAGATGTGAAAGATGAGAAGCATGAAAATGATGTAGAGGAGGACTTCTTTAAGAGCGGAAGGAAACAAGCG
>NC_021160.2:8853039-8894296 GCF_000331145.2 Cicer arietinum | reverse complement strand
AGAGCGTGTTGAGAGGTCTGTGGTACGCGTACAAGCCATGTTCCGATCTAAGAAAGCGCAACAAGAGTATAGTAGGATGAAGATGGCACATAGTCAAGCACAGGTAACTAAAAACTCATACATGAAAATGTTGTTATGATTTTGATTTGACACGGTTATTTACTAGGTAGAATTGCTTTTTGTAGCTTGAACTTGAATTAGAAGAAATCATCAATTATGAAGTGGACATGTTAACAACAAAGACATCATAGCTTTTCAAAACAATGTTCTCATGAAAGGTTTATGTTTTTGGGATGAATTCAACTTTAGATTTGTGTAATGTAACAAACTAGTGATATTTTGTTGTTTTATTTATTTATTGTATAGCATGTAGATTCTGTAAATTCCTTAGTGTGTAAATTGAACTTATGACCCTTTCAAATTTGTTTAATACCTTGAATGGGTCATCTTTGAAGCTTTCATGCTTAATTAAGCTGTTTGATGGATGCTTCTGATGCAAGATGAAGTGTGTAACTTAAATGATAAAGCCTTCTTTGACGTGATTAAACATTTGTTGTCAGAGCTTTTATGTAATGATATAGTTTCCACTGTTTATTGTGTGATTAATATCTCTCCACAAAATATATGTGGACATGAACCCTAGCATAATTGTTTACATATGGTTCCACTATCTACATGTTTGGTATTATACTGAATTTGTCAGAATTACGGCGAACCACCGTGATTTTACAAAAGTTATAAGTAGTAAAATCGCTAAAATTCGTTGTGATTCTAGCAAAAATTGTTGTGATACCAAACATACACTGCAGCAGTCCACCTTTTTATGTTGTATGATGTAAATAAAGATAATATCTCCTATATTTATTTTTGTGTTCATTGTTTTGAGCTTCGACGTGCAGTTTTTTCTATACTCTTATTGTCATGTTCGAAATACCAAATTCTTGCCCAAATTCACTAAATTCTCTCCAACATGCAAAACATTATCTAACAAAGTTCTAGTTATTGTTGGCATGAGACCAATCATTGTACCTTCATCTGGTTTTTGGCTCATATCCTCAATTTCCTTGCAAAACTTCAATGTACTATCAAACTGCATATAATATGCATAACTCGCAACATGGAATCTAGGACCATAATATAAAATAATATTAATTTTTTAGGAATTTTGTCAACCACAAAAAAATTGAGTTGTTATAGTCAATCTAATAAAACGGTTTACAATAGGACCAGTTCCACGTTAGGGACCACGGTTAACAAATTGATATTTAAATTATGACTTGTAAAAGTCACCATTTTAAAAAAAATCCCATTTTTTTTATAGAATCAATAGAAAAGTTACTCGCTGCAGGAAGTTCATCTACAAAATGATTTTTTGGTTAAACATGATCCAACTACACTTTGATATCATATACTCTCTTCAAAATATTCAAAATAAATATAAGTAAAATTGATTTTTTTTTTAAATTAATTTGTATGCATTAATTTTATACCGTTAACACATCACAATAATCGTGATTCACTTTCAGTATAAATTATTTTCATGTTGACGGTGTATATAAATTAAATCTTTAAAAAATAAATGTATTTAGTTTAAAATTTAAATAAAATAAATCTACTTTTAAAAATATTTTTACTTATGATAGTGAGAGTAGTAGTTAGTTAGACTTATTAGTTAACAAAGTTAGTTATTGAGAGGACGAGCTAGAATCGTAAAATTGTCAGTTTTATAGTAGTTTGTAATGTAACTTTAATTGTATTTTATCAATTTACGATACACTCAACACCCCCAATTTATCAATTTTTATGTAGTTAGTAAAAATAATTGAGTAAAGTCGTTTTCTTTCTTTTATTTATCATTTTTTTTTAATTTACGTGAAATGATGAAATACAACTGTTATGTTATTATGGAATAAATGGAGTAATCGATTCAAGAATTATGAATCCTTTACAACGGTTGGTCTCTTGTGATCTATCAAACTTTAGTGTGTTAACAACGGTTGATTTATTTATCAACACAGTTGAGTGAACATTACCGAAGTCTTAAAATTAACATTGCTGTGCACTTAAAATAAGAGAAAACTCAGCTTCCATTCATATGTAAGAGAAAAAAAAATGCATCAAGATTATTCAAAATTATTTAAGTTTCTGCCAATTCATGCCATCCTACAACAAAATTAAGTATTTTAAAGGAGAATATTCCACCAAAAAAATCTCTAAAAGATACAAATGTTATCATGTAATATTACTGCAGTTGTATCAAATAATCCAATCAAAAGCAAAAACAAATGTAAATAACTTGTGATGATTTAACTGCAGCCAGTGCCTAAGTTGACTGGGAGAACGACGGACGAAACAGATATCAGACTCTACTTGATATATTGGGAAAGCCACTGGAAGCCTTCGCCATAACCCATCTTGCGGACAATGCTGCACATGAACACTTCAAGAGGTCGAACGTTGGAGTCCATAAGATTGACCTTACCTTTGCCTGTGGTGAAATTGGTTAGGCCGAGATGATAACGTAGCTCGTCTTCTGAAGCTGCATACGGGATGTCAATCTTGTTTCCTAGAATGAGAAATGGAACATTTGCCAAGGATTCATCTGAGAGCAAGGCATCGAGCTCCTTCTTTGATTCTGCAAACCTCTCTTTGTCGTAGGCATCGACTAGGTAAACTACAGCATCCACCTGGAAAGCCAGCATAGGTGAGAATTCTTAAGCCATATCCAATAACTCTAGAAGTTATAGTACATTGGATTTCAGTCATGTCAAATAAAGACACAATAAATTTTTTTAAGTCAAACATATAGCTGAATTGGTGAATAGAAAGTTGATGAAGCTAGATACTAAGCAATAATTACCAAACAAACTTTCAAACTTTTGTTTTTGGAAACCTCTTCTCTCTAAAGGGAAGTTATTTAGAATGATACTTCAAGCATACACATCTATGCATACTCTAAATGTGATGTAATGAAAGCACTTCTGAATTTTAATTTACTTTTAAAGCCATATTTTTGTGTAGGCGCTTCTCAATGTACACATCCAAAGTCCAAAAGCAAATATCTTATCCAGCATAAGTTCTTACGGCATAAACTCTAATGTGAAAAGCTCCTATACCATAAGAGTTTAAATAAACTATTTATTCAAACAGGGTCTATATCAATTCAAAAGTATGTTTTCTAGTGCTTAAAGGAGATGATTATTAAATTTATTAGAAAGTCTTAAATCCTTTTATACAGATCTATGCATGATGCATCTGTTATGTGTTCCACCGCCCTTCTTTATGTTCTTTATCTTCAATTCTTGTAAAAGGAAAACAGTATATGTGTGGAAAGCAACTAGTAAACACCTCCTAGAAGATTAAGAGGGGTGCTTATCAGCGAAATTTCCTGTCACTTTTTGCCTCCCATGAATCAGATAAATACAAACAGCTTTATCTGGGATTATGAAGGCATAAACTTCTGCATCAGTGAGCACTTGTGTAAATCCAGCCAATAATTGTGCTATGGTAAATTATTATCAAGAATGAATCATAAAAAGTTGCACAAAGCTGGAATCTAGAATGTAGATGCTGAAAATTTCAAATAATTATAGCAACAACAACAAAAGATAACCATATATGAAAATCTAGCACCCCATATAACAAGAACTAACACTAATTAACAAACCGGCTTGAGCAGAAAGTCATAACATAACCAAACAATATGTTTGTTATAGAAATGCTATGCTATTTGAATGAAAAGACATCCAATTAAGTCCATAAAGAGGCTACAATAACCGGGTTTTTGAACATCTTAGTTGCATCATAACATTGCCAATCAATATATAGTCTCAAAAATGAAACAATAAAACACCATTTTTTGCTGACCCATCATAATTAGGGTCTTTGACACCGTAGCATCGACATTCATGATTAAAGGCATACCGACACTTGTCATAGCCTGACTCCGACATAGACACATTGATTACATTCAATTAATTCATTATCTCAGATTATTATTTGGGTCAATGTGTCAAGGTCGTTATCTTACAGGTGTTACAGGTGTCAGTGATATGTGCTTCATAGGTCTTTGACCCCAGTAAGTTCCAAGGTATCACCACGGGATATGGGATCAAACTGAAAATCAAATCAGCACTAACCAAAAAAATCATTTCAAAAAACCATTTACTATCTAACCAAGTTTGAAACAAATTTAGTAATTAACAAACCCTTCCCATAGACCATCACCATATATAAATCCAACTTCCATAAACTTGAAATCACATAAAAAAATTGCAGAAATTGATAATAAACAAAAAGATCAAGAGGTAGAAACAAAAAAAAGACCTTAGCATAATAGTCTTTCCAGACTCTACGAGCAATTTGATGACCACCCAAATCAAAAGCTTTAAACTTGATCTTCCCAATACTCAATTCCTCGGAAGTAGGGTGTTGGGTCGGTTGGTGTTGAACTAATCTCTGCAATAAATAAATAAAAATGCAAATTAAGTTGAATATAAGAACATATTGAATAAAAGAATATTAAGGAACCGTACTTCATCTTTAAGCATGTGAAGAAGGGTAGTTTTGCCGGCATTATCAAGACCTAAGAAGAGAATCTTGGCTTCTTTTTGCCAGAGACCAAGGGAAGCAAGAATGCCATAGAACCAGTCAAAGATGAACATATTTTCTGAATAGAAAGAGAGATATTCAAAACCCAAAACTTGAGAAGAAAATGGGTTTGATTGAATCTGAAAAGGGGATCAGATCAGAGCAGATCAGATCGATCGAAATGATGATGAGGAAGAACCGCAACAGATCCCAGAGAGAGATAGAGAGAGAGAGAAGGTCACGTGTCTGTCTATGTCTCTCTGTCTGTTGTCCCTCTTGTTGCCGTATTGTGCTTTGCAAAACGCATGTCGTTCGTGTGTGGAATGCAATTAGAGACACCTGCTATTCATTATTAGAAAACATTTCTGATTTACATTTCATAATTTATAGTTTATCTCTCTCCTATAATGAAAATTATCTTTTAAAAAACAAATAGATTATAAAAATAACTTTTATGAAAAACTAGTTAAAATGATTTCTCTTTCAAATTAATTTTTGAATTATTTTCATATTTTTATTTTCTTTAAAAATTATAATGAAAAAATAATTTTTAATTTAAAAAAAATATATGACGAATGAGTTATTATCATGGATACCATGATGCACAAGTAAAAATATTAATTTCTCACAATTTTAATGCAGAACAATTTAATTCTTAACAATATTTAATATTTAAATTAATCTATATTAATATTTTATAATAGACAAATAAGTCTATTAAATTTAAAAGAGGTGGCGGTGGAATAACAAGAAGACTAATTTTTTCCACGTATAAAATTATTATGGACTAATTTAAGTTTTTAAATTTTGATAGAGATTAAATTTGATCACAATGAATTTGTAAGCTGTTAAGTTGGGTCTATAATATAAGATTTTAATATAAAAAATGTGATGTAAGTGTAAATAATATTTAAAAAATTAATATATATAATTTAAAATTTAAATAAAATATATTAACTTATTAATTACCTTTTTTATTTGTATATTACTTTGGAGAAAGTAAGAAAATGGAATGTACACTTTTACTTGCAAACTAATTTTGCACACGAAAAATGTTTTCCATCGGATCAGCCACTTGTACCATATTAAACCAAATAACCATTATATTAAGAAAAAAGTTAAACTAAATCATCATTTTGAATTTAAAATTATAAGTGCAGGTTAAATTAAAACTTTAAATTTTAAATTTATTAAGTATCAAATTACTTCATTAAAAAAAAAAAAAAAAACCTCTCACCCAATTTTTCTTCTCCCTCTTTCTTGTTCTCCATCGCGGCGTTGCTCCTTTCGATGTTTGCAAATCTCATATTATTTATTACCTAATTCAAACATAGTTCAATCTCTCTATCTCGTTCTCGATCGCGATTTCTCCAGGTTCGTGATTTCTTCTTCATTTATTTGATCCATTTTCTTTATTTTTTATTTAACTGATTCATTTATTTCTGTTTTTCGTTAGGTTAACACAGCTTTATTCAAACCTTTCAGATTAACTAAGTTCTCTTAAGGTTCGCGATTTTCTATTTCTAATCTCTATTATTTGGTTTTATTAAGGTAATTACTGGTTGTTTACTGTCTCTTGATGGTTATGTTTGTTTCTAGTTTATTTCGGTTCCACTAACTGTGTATCACTTCGTTTGATTATGCTTGTGCTCGTTTGATTCCTGTTTCAAAGCTAATTTGTAATTTTTACATAGCATAGCATATCGTATCTTAAGGACCCTTACAGAACTAGTTGAACCATTTTTCAAAGCATGTCTTAAGAACATAAATGTTATAGGAGTCTATATTTTATTTCTCAATTAAGACACTTCTTGTTGCGTTGATACATATTGCTGAAGGATTTTCTGAAACTCTCGTTGTTTAATGCCCAAATCTCTATTAAAAGTGGTTTTATATTTGTTTTCATTGTCCACAAAGAAGAACAGAAAAAAGAAGATAATGGGAGATTATCACTTTGTGTACAAGGACCTTGAAGGAGCCTCCACTCAATGGGATGACATTCAAGCAAAACTCGGTAATCTTCCTCCAAAGCCACCCGCTTTCAAACCCCCACCTTTCACTCCTGCTTCTGATCCCAATTCCCTTCCCAAAGACAAATCATGGATTGATTCCAAAACCCATGATGAACTTGAAGACCTTGAAGATGAACTCGACGACGATCGTTTCCTCCAAGAATACAGGTTGACTTTTTTCTCTTGTTTATCTTATTAATTATTTACATTTTTATGTGGCTGTTTTTGTTTTCCCCTTAAATGATGAAGAAGTATTTGATACAAGGATTTAAAAAAATCTCTGATATTTTGTTTCAGTATTCTTTTTAAACTTCAAATTAAGGAGTTTCATTTCAAATATAGAAAAATTTCTAAAACCCCTCCCTGTGATGGGCTTTGAAAGTTTCAAATTTCATAGGTTTTTGCTTTTTTTGGATAATTTTTGTTTGCTTCAGATGATAGAGAATGAATAAAGGTGAACTTAAGATTTAGTGAACTTAAGATTTAATGAAATTAATCAAGTAGTTTTGATGAATTTGAGATTTCATATCGAATAAATATTCAACAGCTTAGTTATCTTCTTGTTCTGTCAAATTTGTGAGCTGTTGTTCATTCTGAGTTTGCTTTAGGGGTTTTGAGAAGGGATGAAAATAATCATGAGACTTGGAGTTTGCAAAATTGAGTTCTGTAAGTCCACATGGTCTAATTTGAGTAATTTTTGCTGTCATAGGAAGAAGAGGTTAGCTGAGATACAGGAGGCAGCTAAAGTTTTGAGGTTTGGATCAGTGACTCCTATTTCAGGATCTGATTTCATTCGAGAGGTTTCACAGGCTCCATCTGATGTTTGGGTGGTTGTCATTCTCTATAAAGACGCGTATGCCTTAGCACCAATTGCTTTTCATCCCAATTTTATCTTTTTTTTTTAATGTTATGTTTCTTATGTGGAAGTCTATTTTGCTTTTGTTTGACAGAATTCCTGAATGTGGGGTGTTGATGCAATGCATTGAAGAACTGGCTGCAAGATATCCTGCAACCAAATTTGTCAAGATAATATCCACTGATTGCATTCCCAACTACCCAGATTGTAATCTTCCCACTTTGTTGGTGTACAACAATGGAGCTGTTAAAGGAAACTATGTGGGTATGAATAGGTTTGGGCGAAGATGCACTCCTGAAGGTATTTAAGTCTCTTAGGATGCCTGCAGCCTCCATTGTTCCCTCTTTTCTTTCTTTGATAATTTCCAGTTGTTAATGTTCTTTAAGTATGAAAGGCATATGCTAATTAATATGGACCTGCTTGAGACTGTTTGGGAGAACTTTAAGCTGTTTTCAACTTATTTTCGTAAGCTCTCCATGATAGTTTATGAAATCAACTTATAGCATATATGAAAACAATTTGATTTGATTTTATCTTGTTATAAAAACAACTTATGCATAAGCACATATATTATAAGTGTGTATGCATGCTATAAACGCTTATTTAAGTTGTTTATTCGCCAGATGTCATAGTAAAACCTTCTTTAGCATTTGTGTTTGTGTTGGGAAGAAGGCTGGAGCTTCAATTCCTCAAAATTATCATTCAGTTTTGCAATCATTACATAAAATTAGGGCCTAATTTTATGCCAAGTATTTTATTGTTAGTTGGTGTTGAGAGAATTTTCTCTGGCTTGGTTAACATGC
Source organism: Cicer arietinum (assembly GCF_000331145.2). Classification (NCBI taxonomy): domain Eukaryota; kingdom Viridiplantae; phylum Streptophyta; class Magnoliopsida; order Fabales; family Fabaceae; genus Cicer; species Cicer arietinum. The sequence continues at coordinate 8,886,035 of NC_021160.2, read as the reverse complement.
TACATTGAATTATTTGCTTGTTTTGTAATATCAGGTGTTGCATTGGTCCTGTGCCAATCAGATCCTGTACTTAATGATGGCCAGAGCAGAGATGAGGAATCAAGACAAGCCGTCATTGATGGAGTTCGCAAGAGGTTTATAGAGAAAGTTGTCGCTGATCATGAAGAGGCTGACGATGATTCCTCAAGCGATTAGCATGAGGATGACGATGATTCCCAAGTGATTAGCATTTTTGCTTGTTTTTTTTTTTGGATACATGTTTGTGTTTAAGAGAGATGTTTCTATTTGATGAAGTGAAACAATACATTTGTGAGGTTTTGTTTCTTCCACAACTTTGTTCCCCCAAAGAACCCTCTCTCTGTAGTTGGATAAGGTTGATTGATGTAGTAGTACTAGTGGCTTCTAACTTAAGTTAAAATGTACGAGTTTGATGTGTGATTTTCCATTTGCTGGACCATAGACTGTAAATTAAGTTCAGTTTGCATTCACATCTTTGCTTTAATTTTTGTTGGGATTTAAATTTGAAGTTTCCAAATTGAATTCCATTCTCTTCACTGTTGCCCATGGGGTGGTATTTTATAAGATGCTCCAAAATCACCTTATAAGCCAATTAATCGTGAATACGCCATTATTACTTACTCCCCGATGAAATTGTCATGATCATCACGAAAAGCAAAGGAGTATTAATGACTCAAGCAATCTTTAATGGAGTAAAAAAATACTTCACAAAATCCACTTTCCATTGATGATTTATCTGGGTCATCAAGTCACTAACTCAAAGGTTCATAAATGGTCCTCAAATTATCACGTGCAATTAATCTAGGTTCACCTCTTGGGTAGTATTTTGATGCTTAAAATATTATTTTGGTACTCAAATTTCCATATACATACTTGACATATTAAAAGACTTTTAACTTCAAAACCAGTTTAAATAAACATATCAAGAAACACATAAATTTCAAAACTCATAAAAGGAACGGTTGTACAAACGATAAATGCTAAACGCATTTGATAAATTACACTTTTCTTTTTTAATAAAATACTTGGGATATATCACTTTTAATTTAAATGAATGTATTATGCTTTATCTATTTTAGTATAAACAAACTTTTTTTTTTTTTGTCCCCTTTATGTGTGTGTGATTCTCAATATCAACGACACCACAATTTTAATTCATATTATCAATTATGTGGCTTTAGAAAATGACCTAAGTTGTTCTTTTTGGGTGAAATTTGAGACCTAATAATTAAGGTATTTGAAATTTATTATCTTATAAAATAATTGTATTTAAATATATAGTTGCAATAACATTAAAAGTTACAAAGAAAGAAAACATATTAAATATCCTCAAGAGCCTCATTTATGGTTGGTATGTTTTTTTACACTGAAATAATAATGGTAAGGCATTTAACTCGCTGACCCTTCCACCTCACAACCCTAAGAGGGTGTTTGGATTGGTGGAATGTTGTGGAACAAAATGGAATGCAGCAACAGTTAGGAGTAAGAAAAGGGAGTGTAATTTTTAAATTAAAGACATAAAAATGCAATTTAAACATCTCTCAAGATATGAGTAATAATAATCTAGCAAATATAAGGGTGTATCAAGATAATGTGTGAGAGGTATTGACTATATGGCCAATCAACTCTTCTCATGGTCTCACCATATGGTACATAAAAATGCTACAGAAACACAGGTTTTTTCCCATCAGAATGTCCTCGTTACAATAAACTAGTACTAAAATCTGATTACATGTTACCAATTGCATCCTCTAATAATCTATTTTACCAAGTACACAACAAGTACTCCAATTACTATATGGAGATAAATACAATCACATATACAATGTTAATACCAACTTGCAAGCAGATTTGACCAATGTCATTCATGTCAAAAACCCTGCAAAAAAAATTGGTTTCAGATGCTAACATGTTCCAAAGTCACTTCAATTAAGATGCTTAACTTCGTGGCCATCAACTGCATCTGCAACTTTTCACTTCATATGTGAATTAAAAGTTGTAATTTGTAATGCTATTGATCGAAAAAAAAACAAAACAGTCATGGCCATCTTATGACTTGAGACATTGCCCGAAAGTCTCAATTTTTTCATTATGAGATTGAACAACCTTTGCTGTTATAAAAAAATATCCTAACCAACTTGCAATTTCTTCATTTTCTTTTTCAAGACCTCTTCAAAGTTGCTGCTTGACAGTGAAAGAACCTGATTCAGCAGTAATCTTACCCCTGAACTTTTCACGCGTGCGTATCTCGGTTTAATCCTCTGTTCTAAACTATATCCAAAAAACTGAGGGAATTTAATCAGCTCAGAATTTGGATAATCCATAGTCATAAAGAAATCCCATTTTGGCATCAAATTCTCGGTCAAGCTGAAAGTGTACAATGCGCCGTATCTCGAAATCATCATCCCGATTTCTTCCAACGTGTATCCCCTCTCCAAGAAAAATTCTGTTACAGGCTTTATATTGGCCTCGATGCTAAGACCAAAATTTTGTGGACACTTGAATAGAAGAATGCCAACATCAACCCCTAAAGAACGGAAGTATGTTGCTGTTGGTCGGAGATTGTCCTCTACACTGTAACTAACAATATTGGGGCAGCGAGTTATAATCTTACCTATGCTCTCTTCTGAGAGGCCTAATTCATGGAGAAAATCAACACTTTCGTTAATCTTCTGTTTGCTGTAAGTTAGCAGAGCTGGGAAGCGATAGATCACCTTTGCCCATTGTTTCTTGTCAACGCCCAAAGATTCGAAGAACTTCATGGTGGGCTTAAGATTTTCGGATAGACTGATTCCACATAATTGAGGCCTTTTGATGAGAATAATAAGAATTTTTTCTTTTGGTACTCCAAGTTCAAGAAAAAACTCAACCACCGGCTTAATTTTACCCTCCAAGCTATAATAGGCGAAAGCTGGAAATCGTCGCAAAATAGTCCTAATCTGCTCAATATCCATTCCAAGTTCCATGAGATAAACAATATGAGGGCGAAGATTTCCGGCAACAGGGTCTATCTCACTCACTCGAGACACAGCTTTAGGTTTCTTCGAGTCTACCACTGGACTAGGCTTAGGAGGGGGAATTGGCACAGCTGATTTATCCTTAACAGGCGGGTTTGGATAGTTTTCCACTACATCCACTAGAATTTTTCCATGCTCTTCAAAAAGGGATTCGAGATAAGAGATTAGAGCATCCCTGATCTCAAGTGTTGTAAGCTCTCTCCCTGATTTATTAAGTCAATGAAAATGTGATTAGAAGGATCCAATGTAAAAAGAGAAGCGATTAATTTGTAGCAACCAACCTGAAAGGTACCAAGTTTTGTGTTTCAAGTGAAGCTTTGAGAGAAGGTGATCAATAAAAGGATCTGATTTGTTGATGGTTCTTGCTGCATTTGCATTGCTCATACCTTGTTTCTTCAAAAACAAGGTTAATACAGCTTTGGCTTCTTCCTTTTCAGCTGCTAATAGGGTTGGAGGCAACAGTTTTACGGTTAATGAACCATTTGTGCCTGAGTTAAAAGCACCATGAAAAGTCTATGCTCATTAGAATAGTACATCATTACATAAACCTTAAGTCAATTGTAACATCTAAACAAAACTATAAACTAAATTGCATACCAGATTTTGCCTGACAAAAGATGACCCTTGCAGAGAAAGGAAATTGAGCCCTGATGCAAAATCTTCATATCAGAGAAAAGAAATCCAAGTTTCAAAAATATCATCATAAATATTAAAAAAAAAAAAAAAATAGAATAAGAGAGATTCTTTTGCCAAGATAAAATGAGAGACAATGGAAAATTTAAAAGCATAATGGTTGCATTCTATTCATATAAGGGCCTATTTAGATTGATTTTTTTGACCTTATCAACTGACATAATCACTTGAAACACTGGTTGGAAGAGCTTATGGCAAAGCTTATGACATGTCCATCCTATCCAAAAAAAAGCTTAAGACAAGTCCATAAGTTGTTTTCACTTTTCAGCTTATTTCCATAAGTTCTTCATGATAGCTTATCAAAACAACTTATAACATTTATGAAAACTGTTTAACTTTATTCTATCTTTTGTTACAGAAACATCTCATACATAAGCATTTATGCTATAAACACTTAATTAAGTTGTTTAATCCAAACATGGCCTAACTAACATTCACATAGACCTATATACCCTTATCTCCTATTCTGTAACCACAAGCTCATAAAACCCTTCTAGAGTTATTTTCACCTCAATTCTCTTTATTAGGGTTTAATATTGAAATATGTAAACTAAAAGGACAAGCATGTATGAAGTAATGAACTAGTGCAATGAAATTTGGAAGGATGAAAAAAAAAAGACATTAATGGATGAAAATAGTGGCAGGAAGAAGTTTGAAAAAAATAAGAGTACCTTATGGAAGTAGAAGAGAAAAATATTGGGAAATGGAAATTGTGGTGTGGTTGAATTGAGGGGAAAGTTTTCATCTTTGTGGGGTTTGAGAGTGTTTGAGAAGTGTTACTGCAAATGAAACCGACAACAAACATAGCAGCGGGTGCTGCTGAATTTAGCGGTGACGGAGATGAATTTGACGGTGGTTTTCGCGACGGAGGAAAGTTCCAGTGGTTGCGCACAAGTTTCAGTAGCAGTGGATCTTCTTGTGAAGCTTTACACTACACCTTATTTCTTTTTCTTTTTTTATCTATATTTTCTATTTCTAGATATATTTTCAATTTTTATTTATTTGAGGGTGAAGTATGATTAGCGTCTCTTATAAAAAAAAATATTAAACTTGTACTCTCGGTTTTTTTTGGGTTGTTAAGTGCTTATGTGTCCTGTTAAAGTAATTACGTGAGAATCTTTAAGCTTTAATTCAATTATCAAATGTGGAAAATTGTGATGATGTGAGTTAATTAGGTTGAAAAGAAAAGTAACCACGTGACTTTAACGTTGTGGCTTAAGTCAACCCCGACATTCATCTGTTTTATTACAATCCATTTATGGTTTTTTTTTTTTAAATAACCCAATTTTTAAAAAATTTATATATATATATATTTATTTAAAAATTATATATCAATTAATTTTCTTTTTTGTCATAGTTAAAAACCATCGGTTGTAAATACAACTTAAAAAACATTCAATTTTACAACCACGATTTGGTGTTGAAGTAGTTGTTTTTTAACAAAAAATAGATAAGTGGCCTTTTGAAAAAAAGACTTCAATTTTTTTTTAAATTAATCAAAAAAATATATATAATTTAATAAAATTCATTCATAAAAAAAACACAAATTTTATAAAATTAAAATAAAATTAATATATCGTTGATTAATATACTCTACAATATATAATTATTTATTCGTTTGACAATTCTTGAATCAACGTTGAAAATATTTCTCCCAACCATTTTAATTTTATAAAACTCATCTTTCTTGGATATTTAGGTAGTATGACTCTTAACAAATCTAAAAAATCTTTTTTTCCATAATATCATAGTTGATCGGGTAATTACATTACCCTTAACGCGTAAGTCAAGTAGCATTACAACATCTTCCAATGTTATTTACATTCACCCATTGAAAGATGAAACTTGTTGATTTCAGGTCTTCATCTTTCAACTAAATCAGTAATAAGTAAATGGTCTATTTTATAATTTTTTATTTGCGATACAATATCAAATCCGACTTGATTCAACAATAGAATTATTAAAGAATTTAATGCAATGTGTTTATGACTATGTGATATTAAATTTTGAGATGAATCTAATAAAAAAATATAAAACATATCTTACACATGTTTTTAGTCCCTATAAATTTATGATCTTACATTTAAAATGATTATTTTAAAACGAAGGACATTATTTTGTCATGCCACATTTAACATTAATTTTATCGTAATTTTTGTAAAATTTATATTGTTTATTATGAATGAGTCATATTAATTATATATTTTTTAAATTAAGTCTAAAAAAAATGGATGTAAAAAATTTATTTTTTAACCCCAACACAAAGTGGCAATTGTAAATTTAGACTTCCTTTAATAAGTCATTTTTACAAATAACGACTTTTAACTATGACAAAAAAAAAGAATAAATTGATATAACTTTTAAAATAGATAAAGTAAAATAAAATAAAATTGGGTTACTTAAAAAAAATCGCTAACTCTGCACATTTTAAAAGTATTTTGAGCCTCTAAAATGTATTTATTATGTTTCGGGAACGAGAGATAAAAAAACTATTAACCAGATCCCTTTCCTGAGATCATCATATGCAAGCCAAGAAGCATGCTTCTTCTGTTTGGAAATCATTTACTCGCATTTCTACGAAGTGATAATGAGGTTTTTGAATAGTATTTTCATTAAGTGTTTATGTATAAATTATTTTTAAAATTAAATAAAAAATGTAGATAAATTGTTTTGCATAAACCGAAAGTTATTTTTATAAGATATATTGAAGAGCTTATAAAAATATTGAAAACAATTTATCAACATATTAGTATAAATTATTTCAATCAGTCATACAAATGCGTTTCTTGAATCCTTGATAGAGATAAGCTCAAGCTAACATCTTATTGGAAAGACCAATCTCAATATGGCAATAACATCGTGGAAACAGAATAAATATATCATCAAAAAGCAATTTCAAGCTCCATCTAGTGGAAGAACTCATGCACTCTGAAAAATAATCTGTACCCAACATCTTGGTTGTAACAACTATTTGTACTCAACATATTGGATTCAAATTCGTGCACTCTAAAATCCACTACAAAATGCCTCTCCACTAGAAGCATCTTAGACATAACTAGAGGGAAACAATTAGGAAGGAATATGAGCGACTTTGACAGACAATAACAATATGCCGCAAAAATAATAACTCGTGCCAATCCATATTATAAAATAATTGACAGGGCTCCTTCAAAGTTCAAACTGTTCCCTTCTTTAAGGATTCTAGATGCACTGATGTATTACACCTCTGAAGATGTGAAATATCTTGAAACTTGTAAAAGCAAATTGCATGTAAGCAACAAGATTAGACTGCAACCGGTTTGCTTATTGGGTCAGAAGCTTGTGTTTAATCTGTCTTGGTGATCGAGAAGGGAGCAAGCATAACAAATTATGCGTCTACTGATACAACTGAAAATAAGAAGTAAACTATAGATAGTTCACCTTTGCTGATTTAAATAGCTCATCAAGCACCTCAGACAAAGTTGGATGTGCATGAACGGCAAATTTAATATCCTGCATTGTAATGCATAAATATTCAAAGTTACTAAATAGACAAGAATTGAAATATTCTAACAAGTAAATTTATTAACACACATGGACAGAGAACCTTTTATGCATAAAATGCAGCACATGCAGCCATTAATTAATAATTAATAATTAAAAGCCAGGCTCAAACAAATGACAGCCTCGGAAAAAAAATTACCTGAATACGTGTCCCTAATGCTATTGCATTGGAAGCCTCGTGGATGAGATCTGCAGCATGCAACCCAAAAATATGAACTCCTAGTATCTCTCCATTGTCAGGTCTGTATATTAACTGCATGAAAAATCATGGTTAAAGTTATACAATGATGAAGCTGGTTAAAAGAAAGTAAAAATCCATCCTCCCTGCTCTCAACCAAAGACATTTGATATCACCAAAGTAACTCCATAGAAGATAACTCGTCATTATCGAACAGTTAGGTATTTGGTCACAAAGTGACCACTTGTTGTTGAGATTTTAGAGTCTACAATCATGTTTGGTCATTTACTGGTAGTCCATGTTTGGGTGGTTTTACAAAGTAAACCCACACAATTTTGAAGGTTGTAGAGGTGATTATTAAAGAAGGATGATTTTTTTGCTAGAAAGCTTTCAAAAAATATATCTTTAGTTGCACTTTAAAACTATCATATTTTACAACACCCAAGTCTATATAAAAAAAACAAAAACAATTCTCTTAACATCACTTTTTACAATTTATCCCAATCAATCACTTGTTAGGAGAAAAATACAGAAAGATTACCTTGGCAAGACCCTCTCCTTCGTTCTCTGCTAAGGCTTTTGTGTTAGCTTTAAAACTTGTCTTAGCAACACTTACATCAAACCCCTCCTTTTCACCTTTCTCCCTTGCTTGAGGCTGCAAACAACATATTTGATCATAAAGACCGAGTTCATAAGTGATGGACAACTAACAATAATTTTATTGTATAAATAATATCGGAGGATATGAGGGGACAGAGCAAAATAATAGAAGCACAGAGAGTTAACCAACATGTAAGAGAGAGTGAACAAGTAGCAAGTGGATGGAGAAACATCAACCAAAATAAAAAGTATATCCATACCTCTGTCAATCCAACCATGCTGATTTCAGGGTGAGTGAAACAAGCAGCTGGTATGCTTAAATGATTGAGCTTATGATCTTCTCCAGTGACTTGTTCAACCACTGTCCAATAATCTTTTCAATCAGTGAACAGGAAACATCACTTGAGCATTTGCAGCCAAATTACATAGTTGCCTTTCACCTGAAATTCCTTGTGCGCTGGCAGCATGAGCAAGCATCATCTTGCCATTTGCATCGCCAATACAATATAAATGAGGGACCTATCGTTCCATATCCTAAATCAATAACAATAATAGGTCGCCAGGAAAAAAATAATGTGTGCATCAGAATTGCAGAAACACAAACCAGGTTTCCATTTGCATCAATTACTTTCATGCGCTCATCCACAGGAACAAACCCACGCTGTGTTGCAACATCAATCTGCAGGTATATGTAAAACTAATATCCAATCATTTCCTTCAGAGAAAGCTTTTTGTACTGAAGACATTTCTATTAGAGAGGCATACATTCTCCAATCCAAGACCTTGTGTGAATGGAGTCCTTCCAGTTGCTATTAATGCAGCATCCACCTGCAGAATAGAAGAAGAAATAGATTCTAAATATCCGACTATTAAATAGCACGTACAATGTTTAAGTTGTCTATAATTTAGATTTTCAGATAGTTGCAATGATTCAGCATTTAAAATCCTATTATTAATTATTAACATTACAAGTGTTCAAGGATTTCAGCCATACATAAGCCTCTAGCATATAAAGCAACGTATACTTATAAATTCATGAAAGGATGGAAAAGAAGGGTAAATGAGAGCATGCATAACACAGGTCTGCATCATTCATAGAATTGTCTGCATGAACTTGTATTCTCCCCATGCAAATAGATGGTGAGTAAATTAACCAAATCTGGATCTTGGAAATGTGATGAGGTCATTACAAGTTCTCATACCATGAGAGCATGCTGTAGTAAGGGTGTACTAGCAAGCATATGACCAAAGATAATTACTAATTGTAAAAATATATTATTCTGTATTAGATGTTCCCTGTTCACATGTTCTCCAATCAACTTTATCCACTTAGTGTCTAACTTTCTATAGCATAAATTTATAGTTAAAAACAAAGTGATTAACTAAGAAGATTTCAAGAGAAAATTAAGGTACCTCTAAAGTGTCCTTTTGTTCCTTGGTCTTTGCATCAATGAGCTCTATCATTACAGGTTTTCCATCTCTTGCAGGAGTGATCTATACAGAAAGCATATGTGATGCAACAATTCAAAATAGAAACCCAACAGAAATTTAGTGGAGAAGTTACCAGACTTAGTTACCTTAGATGCAAAAACGCCAGTATGGTAGTCAATATTCCTGGGATTTATGAGAACCCTCTGAGCCAACTTGCTAATTTCAGGATCAAATCCAGGCATAAGCTGATCTAAAGCTTCAACAAAAGTAACCTGAAAAATACCTTTATTACCCACTATATCCCTTCTGCATATAGAGCTTTTAAGTTTTACAAACAATGACATAATATCAAGTTATTTTATTTTATTCTCTTGAGTTAATAAAAAAACTGAATGTAGAAAGAAAGGTATGAGTTTACAGTACACATAGCCTTTGGGCATCATAAAAGTTTTAAGCAGTAAACTATTAGCAATCCTTCTTATGAGCAAAATATTATAGATAAGCAGGGTAGTTATATTGGAAAAGTGCTACCTCACTTCCAAGTGCTGTATATACATCACTGAATTCAAGGCCAATATAACCACTTCCAACAATTGCTATCCAATCAGGAACTGTCTCCAATTTGAGTGCATGGTCACTAGTGATCACAGTCTTCCCTGAAGGTAATTACTTGGCGAATTTGAATTGCAGTAGTGATAACAGAATAAATCTTACAAAAAGAAACAGGAACGGAAAACAAGAGAAGCAGTATCAACAGACTACTGAACAAATATCTCCTTGGAGTCTTCTATCTATTAGACAATTTTCAAATTCTAAATTGATCCCTTCTCTTTTTCCATTGCGTTCTGACTGCTTTTATAATTAATAGCATTCTATCTGAAGCCACTTGAAGCTTGACAGTGCATGTCGAGAGAATACATGCCTATAGCTAAGTCATGTCATTGAATAAAAGCTAGAGGCGGAAACAAAAGTAATAATAGTGCCATTGAGAGAAACAAAAAGAAATGCATGGTGTACGGTGTACCATCAACTTCAATTCCCTTAGGAACAAAAGGAACAGAACCAGTGGCAATGATGATGTCTTTTGCAGTTAATACATTGTTGGAAGAGCCAACTTTCACCTTTTGAGGACCCTGCAAAGATTCACAAATAAGGTATGCAGTAAACATATAATGATAAAATCTCCATTTGCACTGTGGTGATTATATTAAAGGCTCGTGCCTCAGACCACAGAGTCGTAGATTGAGAGGCGTGGTAGTGGCAGTAGCGGTGTTAAGGATGAAAGAGTGATGCGGTCCGGAAACGGTGGTGAGGGAGGAAGAGAGAGAGATCGGTGATAGCATTTTGGAGGGATAAACTACTTTCTGTTTTTATCGATAGCTAAGCTTCGTCACAGTTATCAAACCAGAACTGGCATGTTGTTAAACACCCTTTTGTTATTAAAGTGAATTATTATTATTTGTATGTGGGGTCTTTTAGTTTATTTTTTTTTTATTTTACTCTAGTCTCTAATAATTTTTCATTCTATTTTTATTAATTAATTATATTTCTGTTAGATCACTTTATCATTTTTGTTACTTATTTTTTAAATTTATAAATTTATAGTTTTTTTCAATTTAATTTTTTTTTAAAATTCATAAAATTGATTATTTTAAAACTCATAATCTTTCAAATTTATAACTTATTAAAATTAGTGTTAGCAGGATAGTAAAATACTTTTTAATATATTTTATTTTATTGATTAAAATTTACATATAAAACATGTGGATCTCATATGATTTTTGATGGGACTAGTGTGGATTTTAATCAATTAAAGTTAGTATATTGAAAAATGTATGTTAAACAATGCAATATTAATATTATTCAACTTACAAATTCAATTTTATAAACTTTCAAACTCATAAAAATGAAAAATCGTCGAACTCATTCTTTCTTCATACATATATTTTCTATAAGCTTGTAAAGTTGAATCTCCACTAATTAATTAAAAATTTCAATCTAGAATTTCTTAATCTTAAATTTTCAAAAAAAAAAATCTTAATCTTTAAAATCATTCATTTTTTAGAAACAAAATTCCCTCAATTTATACATAAAAGAAAAGATTTGAAACAACTTTTACAACATGATTTACATGATTTACGCTTATTCAATTCTCAAAAAATATAAATTATATTCGGATCTAAAATTAAAAAAAAAAAAAAAAAAAAAAAGAGGGAGAGAAAAAATAAAAAAAAGGATCTAAAAAAGAAAAAAAAAAAAAGAGGAAGAGATAATATAAAAAAAGGCATCTAAAAGTGAAGAAAAGATGAAAGTATGAGAAATTGATTTGGTAATTTTTTTTATTTTTCTTAGTTTGAAAGATTTATGAATTTGAATTTTTAAGTTATGAATTTGAAAGGTTATGAGTTTGAAGGTATAAATTGTGTGAATTTTTATATTTTAAAAAAAACATAAATTTTTGTATTTATAAGTTTGAAGATGAGTGAGAGGAAGGAGATGACAAAAATGATTCATTTGACTAACATAAGTATAGTTAAGAGACCAAAATAGAGCCAAAAAATAATTAAAGAACTAAAATAAAACTATAAAATAAATGAAGGGACTAAAAGACCAATTTAATATCATTATTAATATTATTATTATTATTATTATTATTATTATTATTATTATTATTATTATTATTATTATTTGTTTCCTGATTTTTCCTATTTATTTTGGATTGAGTCTATGCATCCCTATAAATAGAGATTAGTGTTTAGTCTTTTGTATTAGTAATTTAGTAGAGGAGGGTTCATATGACATTTCTAGTATCAGAGAATTTTAAGGTTCGTGTAAACTTTTGATATCTCATATCAATTAGATGGAGTTGAGACTTCAATTTGTGTTTATATGTAGCGAACTATGTATGAATTATCTTATTTAGAGAGTCACGAGTAGTGGTTTGGAAAATACATTAGATCAAATGGGATAATACGTGTCTTGAGCGTGATAGGGAGTTTGAGTTTACTTAATTTGTGAACTTTTAAGATTGCATTATTAAGAAAATGTGTTAAGTTAACATTGGGCCATGGTATAATATATTGGTGCATAAATGTGGTATGGGGGTTAGAGGAATGATGAGTAGGGTTAGTATTAAGTTAATATAGTGAAAAGATATCTAGTCTATTTTTTTTACCGGGAAGAGAGGGTACAATGTAGTTGGTTTGCTAACAATTTGTATAGAGTGGTGGGCGATGAACGGAACACTCCCTTTTAGAAGGATAAATGGATGGATGCAAATTTATTCCAATGGAAAAATGATTTACTTTTATAGTGTATTTTTTGTTTGGATAACATTTTTGAATTCATGACTGGACCGAGGAGGAGAACCGACAAACTAAGGTTGAGTTTATATTTGAACCCTATTGAGGATAGTACATGCAATGAATAGTGCATATTTACCGATGTTGGAGGCACTATTTATATTGAAAGAAGTCCCAAATGGATGAGGACAAGAGCATTGAAGGAAAATCAACAATTCGTTGGAATTGTTGCCTTGGAGTCATTGCAGTTAGGTCTGCTCGTTGCAATCAGGAACCCTAGTTGACTACTTTGGGCCATGACTTTTGGGTCAGTGTATGAAGTCGGGTTGAGCTTGATCCAGTCCGGAACAATTTCTATGTTGGAAAATTTGGATGATAAATGGCTTTTGTATAATGATCGAAATGACACGTATACAACCAAATGTATTTATAAGTCAACAATGACATCTAGTACCATCTCTTATCCTTACGATGATATTATTTGAATAAGGTGGTTCCGTTAAGTGTGTAACTTTTTGTGTGATTTTGTGTTTCTAGTGTGTTATTCGACTAAATTATACATGTTTTGTTTTTCTCTTGTTTGTTGTTGGGTACAAAGATTAATTGTGATATGTTTAAATCAATGGCGGATTAACTCGATGAGTTGTTTAAGATTCATGGTGATTTGATTTTTTTTTTGAAAAATTTATTTTTGATCACAAGTAATGTTTGCTTAATATGTGTTGGGTGACCATATATTTTTGAAGTTTGTGCGCAATGGAGGATCTTATTCTCCGACACATTTTATATTTTTAATATATGTTGTGCTTCAAATTGATTGCGATAAATTAAATGTACCAAAAGAAAAAAAGAATTAAGTGTGTTAATATATTTTGTTGGTTTTTTCTTTTAAAAAATTATAATATATATGTGGTAATAAGTACCCTTAAACATTTGTTAAATACTAAAAAATGAAAACAAATAACAATTTTATACAATAAATATCACTTTTTAAAATTTTAAAATATCAAATATACTATGCTAAAAGATATATTTAAAATTTGTAAGAAAATAAATAAAAATTTATATATATAAATTTTCACTAAACTAATCTAAAATAAATAAGATACGAAAATAAATAAAAAGTAATCAAATATTAATCTTTCAATTTTAATTTTTAATCAAATATATTAATCTTTCAATTTTAATTTTTACATATACATTGTATGTTCTATTTTTAATAGTATGACATACATCTGGATAAAACTTTGTCTCGAATGTTATACACTTTTTCACCAGCTAAGAAGTGACTAGGACACACGTGTTTGCGCACCCAGACAAAGATGGATAAGCGCGGGCAAGACACTGAATCCAATGGTGCATTCGTAGTTTGAGCTGTAACCTACTGGGTTTTCCGCTATTCCACACCCGCGTAATTCAATTCATTTCAATTCATTTCTATTTCTATTTCTTCTTTTTGCTTAATCCAAGCTTGGGGATATTCTCGCCCTGCTCTACATCAATGGCGGTTAGGGTTTCGAGTTCATTCCCCAAAACTTGATTCCCTCTCTCCTTCTACCTGTTCCTCAAACCCTAAATTGAACTCCAACTTCGATGATTCAGTATCTTTGCTTTTTGCTTTTAAATTTTTAGTTGCTATCATGGGCGCGCCCGATAAATCGCAGGCCAACGTTAATTCGATGCAGGCAAGTTTGCTTATTATGTAATTGAATATCGTTAATTCTAGTTAATGCGTTTTTATTTCATTTATTCCATGTGTTTATAGTTCGAGCTTCGATTTGTTTTATTTGTTGAGTCGGTGATGGAGCTGGAGGCATTTGGAATAAATAATTGTTAGTTAGTTAGTTACCGTTTGTAAATTCAATTGAATACGGATTTTTCCTAGCTATCACTTGGTTCTTTGGCTGGCATTTTATTTATGAAGTGTTCAAATTGTAATCTTCAATTAACTTCAAATCATATGTTTGCACATGGTTAAAAGAATATTGTTTTTGACAGGCAAATTTAAGTTAGTAGTTATGTTAGTTTTTGGTGTTTGAACTTTGGAATTTTTAGTTACAACTCTTTCCGTTTTCCTTAATTCACCGTAGGATTTCCTAGACTGTGTTTTGATAGTCCAAATCTTTTAATGATGTCATTGGTTCAAATCTCATTGTCAATATTGTAGGAAAAAAATTGATTTTGAGATTTGCTAAAGAGTGCCTTTGAAACATTGGTTAAGGAAACAAAAGTATAAAGTACTACTACTAAATGTGGTCAACACAAATACTTTCTTTAAATAATTATAAAATTTAATACCCTATTTATTATTTAATTAGGAACTTGATAGCAGAATCTAATTGATAATGTCAAGGAGTTATACAATGGAAGTCAAAATTAAAACCTTCTAAAATTGAACTGAAAGGGGAGAATTCAGTTGTTGCCTTTACGGTTATTTATGTCTATGAGACAAGAGTCTAGTATTGTGGAACTGAATATGTCGAGATGATTGGATAACTTTGGATAAGCTCAGATTTGTTTGATCTAGTTATTAATTGTGTGATGTAGCAGCACCATAGTACATTGCACCTTGTAGCTGCTAGAAAGCTAAGGTTGTGGAGCGTTTTAATATTGGATGCCCATTATTGGCACAAATATGTAAGTTGGACAGAAGTGAATTCTCTGGAACATAGAGCTTATAAGAAGCCTCATGGAATGAATAGAGTTTTTGGGGTGTGATACTTTTCCATGCCTATCAATTATTTTAGCTGTCTAATTTAATTTCGACTAGGTCGCTGGTATGTTGGCTGTCTGATTTCCGATTTTGAAGAATACTAATAGAAATCTGTTTCATTAGTCCCGTTCTCCAATACTACCACCTAACCCATGCAATTGCAACAATAGAGGCCTTTTTTGAGTAGATGCCGTCAATTACATGGATCTAGCCTAGTCATTTCGTATGTCATAACAAAGTCTTTAGAAAGGCTGTTTAAAACTAAGCCATTATTAATGGTTTTATTACTTGTGGTTTTTCTTGTTCTTCCTCTACCTTCAGTTATTGGGCTACCCTATATTTAATCAACTCATTAGAGCATCTCCAATCCAGCACCGTCGATTGGGGTTCTTAAGTGGGTCCCCCAGTCATCACTCACTTTTATCTCTTTCAACTTAAAACCCCCCCATAAGCACGGAACTCCTCCAGCCCGACACCTCCAAAAACTGCTAAATGGACCCTAGTAAATTAGTAATATTCTCATCCTTACGTTTCATCAACATAAAATGATTTTTTTGCACCTTGGCCCACATTTTAGAGATAAGCATTGTTGCATATTTTAGCTCCCTACCATCTCCTAAGTCTAACCATCTCCATCACCATGGAAAGAAAATTTATTTTCAGTGTTGTGCATGTGTATTTCTTTCTCACCCTTGTATTCTTCTGATTTTACTCATATTATGGATAATGGAAGAGAAATTGTGAAGTGGCGACATTCTCATTTCATGTGTTAACTATAACTGTTTTGGTCTTGTTTGCTTCCTCTAAAATACATGAATGAAAAAGGAATAGGAAACAAAAGATGGAATAATGTCATTATACTCTGGAATTCAGTGATTCAGCCATTGGAATTACGATAGTCACAACAGTCAGCAGTTGAGCTGTCTGAGTTTGTTCAATGAAACATAGTTGTTATATTTCTTTGTTATTTATGATGCAATACAATTTATAGATTTGGGAATATAACATGGGAATGTGTTTTCCACAACACTTTTTTCTATTGATGTCTTCATTTATTCAGACTTTTACTTAGTCTTTTTCCCTTTTTGAATTTCAGCGTGTCAAGGTCTACCGTCTCAATGATGATGGAAAATGGGATGACCAGGGCACTGGGCACGTCACCGTTGATTATTTGGAGGTTAATACACTGTTGATTATATATACCGGATATTATATGTATGTGTGCACCTGTCCAGGGGCAGTTCATGCCCGACTTCCCCTTAATGTCTGCTTATTCGTGCTCAGAGGCTTTTACCTTTGCATTTTTAATATTATATTAATAGTACATTATAGGATGTAATCTCCGTATGGATTTGTGATACTGATGTGTACTGATTTTCCCTCATGTCTGATGACATACATCTTTCTACTTCTCTACATGATTGTTTTACTCAAAAAAAATAGGCGGTTGGTTGGTCTTGTTATTATATTTTATCACATAGGTACTTGAAGGTGGTTTTCATTGTTTAATTGGATAAATGTTAAGCTTCCTGCATGTAGAATGAATGAAATATCATGACATCTCAAAATGCAGCGGTCAGAGGAGCTGGGTTTATTAGTTTACGACGAAGAAGACAATGAGACTATACTTTTGCATCGCATCTGTTCTGAAGACATTTACAGAAAACAAGAAGGTAATTGGTAGCTATCATTCTTTCTGTTGCTCATTAATGACTTATAGTCATTAAAATAATGTTCATCTGTTCGTGCTTTAAAATATTTGAGGATTCATTTTACATACTGGTTTGATGGAAGATATCCTTTTATCCTTTAGATACAATTGTTTCATGGAGAGATCCACAATATGCCACCGAAGTGGCGCTCAGCTTTCAAGAACCTAGCGGATGTTCTTACATATGGTAGCTAATGGCTTTCTAAATTTTAATTGTCCTAACCTTCCTTTGAGTTTTTCTACCTTCTGATGTTGAATTGATTGTAATTCCTATGCTTGTTTTATTTAGGGACCATATTTGCAACGTGCAAAGGAATATGCAATTCAATACTTTAAATGGTTAGTGATGCAAAATTTGAATATTATTCCTTTCTCTATCTTGAAGATGTTTGCATGTGTTGTCTATGCTATCATATTGTTTTATTATTTCTATGTTAACTTTATTATTGGGGAAAATTAATTAATGGGAGCTGGTTATTTGCTTCTGCTACACCCATACAATAAAGTTTATTTCCTCTTCCCTTTGCCTCCAACAAATTAAATCAAACAATTTAAAATTTAAAATAGTCTCTCCCCGCTTCAACCAAAAGGACTCTAACTCTCTCGTCGCAATCACCAAGCTGATATATATCATTACTATCTGCTTTACTGACTGTTAAATGTTAACTTGAATAATTAATGGTGCTGTATAAATAATTCCTTGTTGGACTAGAGTGGTTGGATTAGATCATCCCTTCTCTCATTTTGTATAATACCTATGATATGACATAGGTCATAAACCTGGGAGTTCCTGGTATTAAATGCTGTACTTTTCGATACATATATTTTTTCTTTTTTATTCTTTAATTAGTGCTCTAAGAGCATAGCTGTAGAAATCAGGTAAGGATCCTCTCTATTTCTCAAAAGAAATGGAGATGACCATTACAATGTTTTTTGACATAGGTCATAAACCTGGGAGTTCCTGGTATTAAATGCTGTACTTTTCGATACATATATTTTTTCTTTTTTATTCTTTAATTAGTGCTCTAAGAGCATAGCTGTAAAAATCAGGTAAGGATCCTCTCTATTTCTCAACAGAAATGGAGATGACCATTACAATGTTTTTTGACATAGGTCATAAACCTGGGAGTTCCTGGTATAAAATGCTGTACTTTTCTATACATATATTTTTTCTTTTTTATTCTTTAATTAGTGCTCTAAGAGCATAGCTGTAAAAATCGGATAAGGATCCTCTCTATTTCTCAAAAGAAATGGAGATGACCATTACAATGTTTTTTGGGTATATAGGTGATATAACAACACATTCATAAAATGTGACATTAATTGGATATAATAAATTGAAGAAAGCAAAAGACAAAATACTTTCATATTTTATTACTAAGCCCTAAGCTGTTTATATAGAAAAAAAATTACAATAGTAATACTAAGTAATAATGACAGAATAAAAATAAACATAATAATATAAAATAAAAGAGAATAAAATATGATTTCTCTTGATTCTTCAACACCCCCTCTCAAGTTGGTGCATAGATATCTGTCATGCCCAACTTGGCTATAAGTCGCTCAAAATTAGGTCTTGTCAAACTTTTTGTCAAGATATCAACAGTTTGCTGATTGGAAGTCACAAATGTCAGGCATATAATTCGAGCATCAATTTTTTCTTTTATGAAATGGCGGTCAATCTTAATATGTTTGGTTCTATTATGTTGTACAAGGTTGTGAGCTATACTTATTGCTGCTTTGCTATCACAAATTTTTTTAAGGGTGAGTCAACTTTCATTTTCAATTCGTACAAGAGTTTACGAATCCATAAAAGTTCACAGATTACTTGAGCCATTGCTCTGAATTCAGCTTCTCCACTACTTCGAGCAACAACCCCTTGTTTCTTACTTCTCCAAATAACTAAATTTCCCCAAACATAGGCACAATATCCAGTGGTGGATTTTCTATCAGGAATTGATCTTGCCTAATCAACATCTGTAAATATAGAGAATTCTCTATGATTAGTTTTCTTGAAGCACAAATCCTTTCCAGGATTGGATTTCAAGTACCTTAAGATTCGATAAACTGCCTCCAAGTGTTCTTCACAGGGAGAATGCAAGGCTTACAACACTCATTGCCTTTTGAGCAACTGAGTGAATTTTTCAAACCAAGCCCTTGGAGATTGCTTGAGACCGTAAAGGGATTTTTGTAGTTTGCATACATTTGAACCAAATTTATCTTCAAAGCCAGGTGGGGTATCCATGTATATTTCCTCCTCCAAATCACCATTCAGAAAAGCATTCTTTATATCAAGTTGGTTAATAGACCAATCTAAATTCACTGTCAAGGACAAGAAAACTCTAATAGTGTTTAATTTGGCAACGGGAGTAAAAGTCTCTGAGTAATCAATGCCATATGTCTGAGTAAACCCTTTAGCAACCAAGCGTGCCTTGTATCTTTCAACTGTGTTATCAGAATTATATTTCACAGTAAATACCATTTACAGCCAACAGTATTCTTTCCTGTAGGTAACGAACGTCATGACTCTCCAAGTTTGATTCTTCTGAAGAACTCTCATCTCCTCGAGAACAGCTTCCTTCCACTTTGGAATTTTTAGAGCCTCTTGTATATTTTTTGGAATTTCTACAATAGACAACTTAGAGGTAAATGCAGCAAATGAAGAAGACAATTTTGAGTATGACACTAAATATCAGGATACTTTGTCATGTCGAGTATCGGGATATTGCAATTATCCCAACATATCATGTCGAGTATCCTGATACAGACCTTCCTATTGATACAGGTAAATCTCAATATCCTGATATGTCGAGTATTCTTAAGACAAAGGATATTTAGTGCATGAGTTTCAATATGGATTCTTGGACATTTTCTTTTGGTGCATCAATATAAGTCTCAGAATTTTGTGACAACACTAAACTTAAAGTAATGATGTTTTCAAAAGTAAAAGATGAATCTTCCTTAAAATTTCCCCCCTGAAGATGAATGTCAGTAAAAAGTAGTTGATTTTCAACAAAAGTAACATCCATGGTTACAAAAATTCTTTTTGATTTTGGTTCAAAACACCGATACCCCTTTTGAGTTGGAGAGTAACCGGTAAACACACATTTTATTGCTCGTGGCTCAAGTTTGTCAAGGTGTTTATGTTCATGAACAAAAGCAGTGCAACCAAAAACTTTTAGTGGCAAATCAGCAGACACTAGTCAAAGGAAAATAATTTCGAAAAACATCAAGAGGGGTATGAAAATATAAAAATTTAGATGGCATTCGATTAATAAATATGATGCAGTTAAAACAGCTTCACCCCACAAATATTTTGGAACCTTATTTGCAAATAGTAAAACTCTAGCAACCTTAAGAAGATGCCTATTCTTTCTCTCTACAATTTCATTTTGTTGGGGTGTATTAACACAAGAACTTCGATGAACAATCCCATTTGCAAGAAAAAAATCGGACAAAAGTATATTAAAATATTCTTTACCATTGTCACTTCTGAAGACTTGAATATTTGTTTGGTATTGAGTGTGCACCATTTAAAGAAATTTTTGACAACTTGTCAAACTTCCGATTTTTCTTTCAATAAATAAACCCAACAAATTCTAGTATGATCATCAATAAAAGTTATAAACCATTTTTTATTAGAAAAGATGTTTATTCTATTAGGACCCCAAACATCACTATGAATAACTGCTAACGGTTTTGATTGTTTATATGATTGTGTAGAAAAAGAAGAACGGTGATGTTTAGCAAATTCACAAGTTTCACAATGAAATAAAGACAGATCCTTCTTAGAAAATAATTTAGGAAACAAATGTTTCAAATACGGAAAATTAGGTTGTCCTAACCGTAAATGCCATAACATAATATCATCATTATTAGAAGAAGCAAAAATAGATTCAAAGCAGGTACTTGTTTTTTGTTGGTCTTTGAAGTTTAGTCCATTGTCAAGATAATAGAGTCCTCCACTCTCCTTAGTATTGCCAATCATCTTCCCCGTGCTCAAATCCTTAAAAGTGCAATGAGAATAAAGATGTTAGCTTGACAATTTATATCCTTTGTTAATTTAGTAATGGATAACAAATTACATGATAAATTAGGAACATGTAAGACATCTTTTAAGGTTAACTTAGGTGATAGAATAACAAAACATTTCCCTAAAATGGTTGAAAGAGAGCCATATGCAATTTTAATTTTGTGGTTACTTGCACAAGGACTATAAGAAGAAACAGACTCGACTCCTCAGTCATATAATCAGTAGCACCAGAATCGATAATTCAAGTATGGCTGGGAGTGGCACTAAGTAGAGTAGTATATAGAGCAAAAAGAAGTTTGAGACTCAAGAAGTTTGTACAATTGATCTAATTGTTCCTTGGGTAAAGGAGATGAGCTTGAAGGAGACTGCTTCTCTTGATCAGATGTACCAGCTTGGAGCGCATGACCGTCGTTTATTTCTTTTTTCTTCCAATTTAGAGGTTTTCCATGGAACTTTCAACATGTATCACGTGTGTGCCATGGACATTTGCAACGTTCGCACCATGGTTTCTTGCCATCGCTCTTCCTGTCTTCATTCTTAGTGACTAGGACATAGCTTTCAACCTCACCAACAGAAGGTGACTTACCCATCATAACACCTTGTCTCGCCTCTTCTTTTCTAACTTCTGAGAAGCTTCCCGAAGTGATGGCAATGGGATCTTTTCCAATATTCTGCCTTGGACTTCATCAAGCCGCTTATTAAGCCCAACCAAGAACATGAATACACGGTCGTTCTCCTGTCTCTTAAGAAACAAAACACTGTCTTCACAACACTTCCTATGATCATCATAGAAAAGATTCAATTCTTGCCACAGTGTCATCAACTCATTATAATAGGTAGTGACATCTCTATCTCCTTGTTTGGCATGCCACAATCGTTATTTGAGATCGAAAATTTGAGAAGAATTCTGAATATCAGAATATGTTTCTTTGACAGCCCAAACTTCCTTCGCAGTAGGCAAAAACATAAAAGGTTTTCTAATCGATAATTCCATATTACTAAGCAGCCAAACAATAATAACAGAGTTCTCACATTTCCAAAATCTGTAATTCAGATCAGTTGTGGCAGCATTTGCACCTCTCCTGTTAGGAAATCATATTTTTCCTTACCGTCTAGAATCAATCTTGCGGTTTGGGACCATTCAACATAATTTTTTCCATTTAGTTTCTGGATTTCATCCTTGAGGGCATCAGAAGTTCCCCCATGGTCAAAAAAGTTGAAAAAACCATTGTTAGATAAACCATTATGGCCGCCGTCTGGGCCGCTGCCACTGCCGCCTGGGCCGCTGCCTAAACCAATACTGTCGGCGTTGTTGACTACTTCTGATTTTTTACCCAAACCACCATCGTCGTTGTTGCCGCTAAGGGCTACCTTCCACGGGGTATTGTGTGCCATTAACTTTAGTTCAGTTGGAGCGCCACACCCTATTGGGTTGTAGAAAGGTTTACCCTAACCAGAGCTCTTGATAACATGAAGAAAGTAAAAGGCAACATACTTTCATATTTTATTACTACAGCCCTAAGCTGTTTATATAAGAAAAGAAATTACAATAGTAATACTGAGTAATAATGACAGAATAAAAATAAACATAATAATATAAAATAAAAGAGAATAAACTCTGATTTTTCTTGATTCTTCAACATAAATACATCAAAATCACAGTAATGGAGACCTCCATTTTTGTTAAGAAATAGAGAGGATCTCAAATCGTAAAAATCAGCTTGAACCAGCCAGCAATCATGCAGCAAAACTGGTGAATACCGAAGATCCAAAATATTTAAGTTCAACATAAGCATGAGAATTGCTTATGTGACACAAACAAGGCCAATGCATCTACGGTGAAAGTTAAGTCTGGATCATCTGGGAAGAAAGCGGATTTCAGTACATCTGGGATGAAGACGGGGCCAGTGCATCTGTTACAAAGACGGGGTCAGGGCATCTTGGACAAATTGCCAAACTTTTGGGAGCTTGATGGTGGAATAGTGGGGAGATAGATAAAGGAGGATCAGACTTGACTACAGATACCACATTGAATGGGAGGAAAATAGAAATGGAATATAGTAAAACCGTGTGTTTAAACTACACATCAGAGGCTCTTTATATAAGTTTAAAAGCAATAAGATAACTACAAATATTCTATCTCTATTTATAAGACTTGATATGATAAGATTGAAAACCAATCCTAAAAGATAAACAAAGATATTCTAAGATAATATCAAGATATTATTTTATATTCTAACACAACTTATTTCCATAAGCTCTCTAGGATAGATTATGAAAAACAGTTGTTTTCCAACAGCTTATAGGAATTTTGTATCCCTGTTAGTCTCTTGTATCAAACTATTACGAAGTTATTATCAATAATTGTTGAAGAATCGAGAGAAATTAGATTTTATTCTCTTTTATTTTATATTATTATGTTTATTTTTATTCTATCATTATTACTTAGTTTTACTATTGTAATTTCTTTTCCTATATAAACAGCTTAGGGCTGTAATAATAAAACATGAAAGTATTTTGTCTTTTACTTTCTTCATGGTATCAAGAGCTCTGGTTAGGGTTCTGTAAACCTTTCCACAACCATTAGGGTTTGGCGCTCTAACCAACTGAGCTAAACCTAATGGCACACAATACCCTATGGAAGGTAGCCCTTATGGGTAGCGGCAACAACGACGATGGTTTGACAAAAAAATCAGACGTAGTCAACAACCCTGACAATTTAGACAGCGCCATAAGTGGCGGTGGCAGCGGCCTAAGCAGCTGGCCATGAGGGAACTTCTAATAACCTCAAGGTTGAAATTCAGAAACTAAATGGAAAAAATTATGTCGAATGGTCCCAAACCGCAAGATTGATTTTAGACGGTAAGGGAATATATGGTTTCCTAACAGGAGAGGTGCAAATGCCTGCCACAACTGATCCAAAATACAGGTTTTGGAAATCTGAGAACTCTGTTATTATTGCTTGGTTGCTTAGTAATATGGAATCAACAATCAAAAAACCTTTTATGTTTTTGCCTACTGCCAAGGAAGTTTGGGAGGCTGTCAAAGAAACATATTCTGATATTCAGAATTCTTCTCAAATTTTCGATCTCAAATCACGATTGTGGCATACCAAACAAGGAGATAGAGATGTCACTACCTATTACAATGAGTTGATGACACTATGGCAAGAATTGGATCTCTGCTATGATGATCATTGGAAGTGTTGTGAGGACAGTGTTCTGTTTCTTAAGAGACAGGAGAACGACCGTGTATTCATGTTCTTGGTTGGGCTTAATAAGCGGCTTGATGAAGTCCGAGGCAGAATATTGGGAAAAATCCCATTGCCATCACTTCGGGAAGCATTCTCATAAGTTAGAAGAGAAGAGGCGAGACAAGGTGTTATGATGGGTAAGTCACCTTCTGTTGGTGAGGTTGAAAGCTCTGCCCTAATCACAAAAAATGAAGACGGGAAGAGCGCTGGCAAGAAACCATGGTGCGAACATTGCAAACGTCCAGGGCACACACGTGATACATGTTGGAAGCTCCATGGAAAACCTCTAAATTGGAAGAAAAAAGAAAGAAACGAAGGTCATGCGCTCCAAGCTGGTACATCTGATCAAGAGAAGCAGTCTCCTTCAAGCCCATCTCCTTTCACCAAGGAACAGTTAGATCAATTGTACAAACTTCTTGAGTCTCAAACTTCTTCTTGCTCTATAGCTCAGAGAGGTAATTTTCCAAATACTGCTCTACTTAGTGTCACTCCCAGCCATACTTGGATTATTGATTCTGGTGCTACTGATCATATGACTGGGGAGTCGAGTCTATTTTCTTCTTATAGCCCTTGTGCAGGTAACCACAAAATTAAAATTGCAGATGGCTCTCTTTCAGCCATTGCAGGGAAAGGTTCTGTTATTCTGTCACCTAAGTTAACCTTAAAAGATGTCTTACATGTTCCTAATTTATCATGTAATCTATTATCCATTACTAAATTAACAAAGGATATAAATTGTCAAGCTAACTTCTTTCATTCTCATTGCACTTTTAAGGATTTGAGCACGGGGAAGATGATTGGCAATGCTAAGGAGAGTGGAGGACTCTATTATCTTGACAATGGACTCGACTTCAAAGACCAACAAAAAACAAGTACCTGCTTTGAATCTATTTTTGTTTCTTCTAATAATGATGATATTATGTTATGGCATTTACGGTTAGGACATCCTAGTTTTCCGTATTTGAAACATTTGTTTCCTAAATTATTTTCTAAGAAGGATCCATCTTTATTTCATTGTGAAACTTGTGAATTTGCTAAACATCACCGTTCTTCTTTTTCTGCACAACCATATAAACAATCAAAACCGTTTGCAGTTATTCATAGTGATGTTTGGGGTCCTAATAGAATAAACACATTTTCTAATAAAAAATGGTTTATAACTTTTATTGATGATCATACTAGAATTTGTTGGGTTTATTTATTGAAAGAAAAATCGGAAGTTGGACAGGTTGTCAAAAATTTCTTTAAAATGGTGCACACTCAATACCAAACAAATATTCAAGTCTTCAGAAGTGACAATGGTAAAGAATATTTTAATATACTTTTGTCCGATTTTTTTCTTGCAAATGGGGTTGTTCATCAAAGTTCTTGTGTTAATACACCCCAACAAAATGGAATTGCAGAGAGAAAGAATAGGCATCTTCTTGAGGTTGCTAGAGCTTTACTATTTGCAAATAAGGTTCCAAAATATTTGTGGGGTGAAGCTGTTTTAACTGCATCATATTTAATCAATCGAATGCCATCTAAAGTTTTAGATTTTCATACACCTCTTGATGTTTTTCGAAATTATTTTCCTTTGACTAGTGTCTCTGCTGATTTGCCACTAAAAGTTTTTGGTTGCACTGCTTTTGTTCATGAACATAAACACCTTGACAAACTCGATCCACGAGCAATAAAATGTGTGTTTACCGGTTACTCTCCAACTCAGAAGGGGTATCGGTGTTTTGAACCAAAATCAAAAAGAATTTTTGTAACCATGGATGTTACTTTTGTTGAAAATCAACCATTTTTTAGTGACATTCATCTTCAGGGGGGAAATTTTAAGGAAGATTCATCTTTTACTTTTGAAAACATCATTACTTTAAGTGATATAGTGTTGTCACAAAATTCTGAGACTTATATTGATGCACCAAAAGAAAATGCCCAAGAATCCATATTGAAACTCAATCCACTTATGAATGAGGTTTCGACAGATTCGGGGGCGACAATTTCAAATGAAAATCACAATGATCAAATTCTTGATCTCAATAATAATAAAGGACCACCTGAAATGCCACAACATAATGACTCAGATAAAGAGACACAAAGCAGGTTTACTACAATTGACCCTACTTGGAAGGGAAATGTCTTTGAAAGAAGAAACCATAAACAGAGAAATGAAGGACCCATTCTCCGACCCTTCCAAGATTCTGAACCAATAGATAATCCAACACATCATCTTGATACAGGTAAGTCTTCTTCTATTCTTAAGAGTCATGTCGAGTATCCTGATTTAGACCTTCCTATTGCAATTAGAAAACCTATTAGATCATGCACTAAATATCCTTTGTCTAATTATGTGTCATACTCAAAATTGTCTTCTTCATTTGCTGCATTTACCTCTAAGTTGTCTACTGTAGAAATTCCAAAAAATATACAGGAGGCTCTAAAAATTCCAAAGTGGAAAGAAGCTGTTCTTGAGGAGATGAGAGCTCTTGAGAAGAATCAAACTTGGAGAGTCATGACATTACCTACAGGAAAGAATACTGTTGGCTGTAAATGGGTATTTACTGTGAAATATAATTCTGATAACACAGTTGAAAGATACAAGGCACGCTTGGTTGCTAAAGGGTTTACTCAGACATATGGCATTGATTACTCAGAGACTTTTGCTCCCGTTGCCAAATTAAACACTATTAGAGTTCTCTTGTCCTTGGCAGTGAATTTAGATTGGTCTCTTAACCAACTTGATGTAAAGAATGCTTTTCTGAATGGTGATTTGGAGGAGGAAGTATACATGGATAGCCCACCTGGCTTTGAAGATAAATTTGGTTCAAATGTGTGCAAACTTCAAAAATCCCTTTATGGTCTCAAGCAATCTCCAAGGGCTTGGTTTGAAAAATTCACTCAGTCGGTCAAAAGGCAAGGATATATGCAGGGACAATCAGACCATACTCTGTTCATGAAGTTCTCTAATGTTGGTAAAATTTCAATTTTAATTGTATATGTAGATGATATTATTCTCACAGGAGATGACATTGTTGAGATGGAAAGATTGAAGAAAAATTTGACTAAAGAATTTGAGATCAAAGATTTAGGCGCGCTTAAATATTTTCTTGGTATGGAAGTTGCTCGCTCAAAGAAGGGAATTGTTGTTTCTCAAAGAAAATACATCCTAGATCTCTTGGAAGAAACTGGGATGAGTGGGTGTAGACCAGCAGATACTCCTATGGAATTAAATGCTAAACTTTGGGAGAAAGGCAGTGTTCCTGTTGAGATTGGAAGATACCAGAGGTTAGTCGGCAAACTTATTTATCTAGCCCACACTAGACCTGACATCGCTTTCTCTGTGAGTGTTGTAAGTCAATTCATGCATTCTCCCTATGAAGAACACTTGGAGGCAGTTTATCGAATCTTAAGGTACTTGAAATCCAATCCTGGAAAGGGTTTGTGCTTCAAGAAAACTAATGACAGAGAAGTCTCTATATTTACAGATGCTGATTGGGCAGGATCAATTACTGATAGAAAATCCACCACTGGATATTGTGCCTATGTTTGGGGAAATTTAGTTACTTGGAGAAGTAAGAAACAAGGGGTTGTTGCTCGAAGCAGTGCAGAAGCTGAATTCAGAGCAATGGCTCAAGGAATCTGTGAACTTTTATGGATTCGTAAACTTTTGGACGAACTGAAAATGAAAGTTGACTCACCCTTAAAATTGTTCTGTGATAGCAAAGCAGCAATAAGTATAGCTCACAACCCTGTACAACATGATAGAACCAAGCATATTGAGATTGACCGCCATTTCATAAAAGAAAAAATTGATGCTGGAGTTATATGTCTGCCATTTGTGACTTCCAACCAGCAAACTGCTGATATCTTGACAAAAAGTTTGGCAAGACCCAATTTTGAGCGACTTATAGCCAAGTTGGGCATGACAGATATCTATGCACCAACTTGAGGGGGGGTGTTGAAGAATCGAGAGAAATTAGATTTTATTCTCTTTTATTTTATATTATTATGTTTATTTTTATTCTATCATTATTACTCAGTTTTACTATTGTAATTTCTTTTCCTATATAAACAGCTTAGGGCTGTAATAATAAAACATGAAAGTATTTTGTCTTTTACTTTCTTCAATAATATTTAAGTTCTTATCACTTCTCTTCTCTTCTTGTGTAAAACCCGTTCAACAGCCTCATATCTAATATTGGATATATGAAATTACAAAATTCAGTTACTGATTAATAATCTCGTTAACTGAATATTTTTTACTTGTATAGTTAACTGTTACAAATGATGTTGCGATTTATAATTGGTTTGACTGAGTCAGTGACTGATCTGAGTTCTATAACCTTGC
The DNA here is from genome assembly GCF_000331145.2 of Cicer arietinum. NCBI lineage: Eukaryota > Viridiplantae > Streptophyta > Magnoliopsida > Fabales > Fabaceae > Cicer > Cicer arietinum. The sequence continues at coordinate 8,857,207 of NC_021160.2, read as the reverse complement.
CTTTATTTATAGTACCCATTAGCAAACTCAGCCATGTTGCCGGAGTTCTTTTTGACAATTTTTTTTTGGTTTTATATGTAGAATTACATCGTTGACTTCTTTATGAGCTTACTGATTTCTGTTTTTCTTGCTGAATCATGTTTGCTTCCTTATGGTCTTATTGTTTGTCTTCTAGTCCTAGTCATCCCATTACCGATCTTACTGTTTTTTCTGTATATCTCAGGTGAGGCATTTCACAGTGTAAACAGCGAGTTAAGGGAGTTGCCTGCTGTTGAGTTATCAACACTTCCTTTGATTCTTAAGGTCTCGGAATATGCTTAAATCCTCTCATTTATTTTGTTTCCACTTTATTTATGTATTTATTTATTGATCTGCAATTTCCGCACATGTTTTTTATTTATTTTTTATTTTTGATTTTATCTTTTTATTTGGAATCTAATTTTATGCAGATCAACTGTGGCTACAACTTTTTGTTTTTAATCTTCCAAGCCACAATTCCGAGTGAAGTTTAGAAGTACTTGTTTTTATTACTTTAATGTGTAACACTTTAGTTTATTTAATTGCACTGCATCAATTCCAAGCTTGTGATTTACATCAAACAATTTCGCTATGCAATTATCACGAGTTTTATGCAGCATAATAAATATAGTCCTTAACTCTGTTCAGTTAAAAAATCTTAAACAAATCTTCTCTAACATTATATTTGCTAAATATTATTTTCGCACTTTGATGTTTTTATCAGTTCTACAAATGAAAATTTTAACCCCTCAACCCACCCTAGCCATTTCTTGCTGAATTCTTAACACAAAAATCTGATGTACAACATCATTAGCTATACAATGAGATGAATAAACCAACTTTGAGATCATAAGCAGCTCTATAAGTTAAGAGTTTGAAGATTTGAATTCAGTAGATCTTCACATACAAGAAAATATTAGACTTCAATTATAACGTTGTATCTGAATTCTTCAATAATTATCAAGTCCTCTTTGTTATCTAATGATTTTAGTTGGAATGTGAACATGTATTACTCATGCAGACTTATCATTTACCAATTCAAATATGAGTTAACAACGGGGTTTGTTGCAAAACACATTTTGTGTTGATTCTTGAACGATTTTGATACACACATATATTATGTTAGTGTTGCTTTTGTGATATTGCCTCTTACCTTCCGATCAGAGAACAGCTTCACAAGACTCATGGTCAAGTACTAGAAGTCACTGTTAGTTAGGTCATGGGAATGAGGATGGGACAAATTTTAAAAATTATAGGTCATGATACAACCATAATACGAGACATAAAACTAGTATGAAGTTAATGTAAAAGCACATTTCTTCAAGAAGAGAAGCTAAATATTTTATAGATTTTTAAAATACCAGTAGAACTATTTAATGTGTCTGGCTTGAGTATGTGCTTGATAACGGTATAGAACAGACGTGGTTCTTATTTGAAGTATGTGGACTTTCTTGGTAGAATATTATGTCACTTCCAGCAAATGAGTTTGAATTTTATGACTTTGTTCTCTAGTTCTGACCATTCTTTGTTGTTTTTGAAAGCTTGCATTTATCTATACAACTTAAATGCAACTCATCATCGCCGTCTTCATCTTTTTGTGTGTGTTCACAGACCGTGGTTGAGAGTGGCATTACAGATCAGTTGCGACTTACAGAATTAATATTAACTGATGTAAGCTAAACTCAATTTCTTGTATATATGCATGTAATGTGTTCAGAGTATACTGGTTCTCATTATTGTGCATGGAGATCATCTATCAATTGAAGTTTTGATTTATCAATAAAAATAATATTAAGGTTTCTATTATTTTATTGCAAGCATTCCCATTTGGTTCTTACCTTAATGACAATTTCAATAACATCGATTTTGTTTGTGGCGGTGTTCAATATGGTGGACTGTTATGTAAGCTGGACCTAGGAATTTCTTGTCCCATATATATGTCAAAAAAATTATTGATATTGTATGGGTCTTGAGGTTGAGGACATTAGACAGCGTTTACAAAGCTTTTATTCATTTGTAATAAGCAATCAAGGACTAAAGGGATAAGCCGGACTGGATAATTATTTGAAGTTATGTACAACTTATTTATGCAATGCTCCTAGGTTGATAAAAAAACTGAATATTATTTCAGATTCATACATATACATAGAGTTGTAGACATAGGTTACAAAATGTAAAATATGAGTAATTTATGTGTTTCTTGTGTGTCTCAAACAAGATCAGACACCTTCTATTTATAATGATACTGCAATAATTACATTTAATGCTTAGGAAGTTGTATTGACTAGGACTACTAACAATTAATCTAGGATGTTGCACAATCAAGAAATAATTAAAACATACACTAAATTTTAACATAATATATAGATAAAGATAAAGATAAGAAGAAATAAAAGCTAGACAAATTGAAACATTTCTCCATAATACAACGGTGAATTTAACATGGACCACTATCATAAAAGATTGGACATGGTGCACCACAGTTTTCATCCGTTTGACTGATCAGTACCTCTTGTACTCATACAGTAGTCCCTTCGCACCATATTATTTCTGCTTATCTCACTCCACTGTTTCTGCTGTCTTTGTCTCTGTCTCTCCATCAATGTTGTAGACCCAAGGTTGATGACTTTAGTGTTCACAACGATGCCACTTAAGAGGGGAAATGAGAGTCGGTAGCGAGGTTGACAGAAGTGCAACAATGCTTCGGCATTTGCACAGGAAGACGCAGCAACAAGATCTTGTGATGCCCATATGCTGTGGTGACTGTCAAATCTGGTGCAGAGGAGGTCTCAAATGGAGAAGAGCTTGCAGCGACAGGAAATAAGATTTATTGTGGAGGATCCTGAAATGCCGAGGTGGGCAGCAGGGCTCACAGACTCCAATGTGTACACTGTCCGCAGACCAATGCTTAGCGATGAAGGAACATATAATGGCCCATCGCAGTGGTGCCCTCTGGTTGGCCATGAAGAAGATCATGTCTGTGCATCGGACACAATGTAGTATGACAGTCAATGGAGATAGGTTTGTGTGTGTGAGAGAGAGAGAGAGAGACAAAGAGAGGAAGGATGTGATGTGGAGGGTGAGGTAGAGATGAATGTGAGAGTCAATAGCTGTGGTTCATCATGATCGACTTACCTATGATGGTGGACCATGTTTAGAATTCACCTAATACAACAGTCCATCTTGTTTGCAAACTTAGAATGTTCCTGTCCTTTTAAGTTAATTTTTTAATTCCATTGTTCATCTGTATGTCAGAGTTCTTTAGAATCTTTGTAAGTTTCCTTTTTTACCCTGTCCTTCTTTTCATTTATATTTCCAATGCAGCAAGATTTTTTTCGGATGCTTGTGGAAGTATTCAGAGTTTGTGAAGATTTGGAAAATATGGATGGCCTTCACATGATTTTCAAAATAGTGAAAGGAATCAGTCAGTATTCACAGTTTTGATTTCAATCCCTTTATTGACATTTTATTCTTTTTACATTTTTGACATATTTTTGTTCTGCTGCAGTTTTGCTTAATAGTACACAAATTTTTGAGCGAATGTTCAGTGATGAATTTATAATGGATATAATTGGTTCTCTTGAATGTAAGTTTATAACATGATTCTTTTTTTGCCATTATATCTTACTTCTCTGTGTTTATCAATATATGTATCTTTGAACCCCAAAATAACATTTTCTTTCTTTCTTCAAACTCTTCCATGTTTTTTGGTTATTTCAGATGATCCAGAGGTTCCTCATGTTCAACATCATCGTAAATTCTTAAAGGAACATGTTGTTTTTAAAGAGGTCTATTTTGTGATTTTATTACTTTTTTCTATTTTGGAGAGAAGCAATGTGGTAGATAAATCCGAAGAATGTTGAACTTCTTACCAATAGGTTCAGCTACTGTATTTTGCAGGCCATACCTATAAAAAATTCTATTGTGTTATCCAAGATACATCAAACTTATAGAATTGGCTTTCTGAAGGTTTGGCTCCTTCTAAGACTTCTATTTTGTCCTCTCTCTCTCTCTCTCTGATAAATCTGATTCTTACCTTCTCTGTCTGCTTTCAGGATGTTGTTTTGGCTAGAGTGTTAGATGAGGCAATTGCTGCAAATCTCAACTCCATGATACATGCAAACAATGCCACTGTAAGTTTTTGATTTGT
>NC_021160.2:8841646-8852636 GCF_000331145.2 Cicer arietinum | reverse complement strand
TTCTTTTAATTTAATATATTGATCATTATCTTTAGTTTTGACTGCATCACTACTTTTTAGGTTGTTTCTTTATTGAAAGATGACAGTCCGTTTATCCGGGAGTTGTTTGCTAGGTTAAAATCGCCCACCACCTCTCCTGAATCAAAGAAAAATATGGTAAACGTCTTCTGTTTGTTTTAGCTACGGCAACTTTCGTCAACTATTTCAAAAATGAAATTGTTATTTCACAAATCAACAATTTTCCCTTCTGGTGGTGTGAACTTTATTAGAGTGTGCTGTCACGTTTTATGAAATTTTACTAAAAGAAGAAACACATTTGTCAGAGGTTATGCTGATAAATGGTCCCTGTTGCTTTTCTAGGTTATTACTTGAGAAAATATGAAAATATGAGATAGGAATTGCTGATTGTGAGCAAGACACTCGGCTGAATGATATATTTAGGTTATGCACATGTGGATTCGAAAGCTAATACGTTCTGAATGCTGTTTACAAAATGAACTGTTCCTTAAGATATATTAAATCTTTTCATCTTCTGTACAATGAATTTAAGTGATAGGAACAAACAAAAATGATAAACGGAAAGTAATTCTGAACTTGTATTTCTGATGAATTCAGAGAGTATCCTCTTTACAATGGAAAATGAAGTGTGAAAAGTTAACAGTTGTTACAGATGTACTCCTTGCAGAAATGAAAGAAGAAGAAAAATGATACTCGATGAGAGCACCCCTCTACTGGGATGGGAATGGATCACTACTCAGTCACTATTTTCCCACTTCACACATCATACCTCGCATTCCGTTACCCTCATGTTAATACCTCTCATTTGTCAGATGTGTGATCTGTACGTGCCCTATCAGCCTAGGGCTAGACATCTGGAGTCTCCGATGATAGGATTCGGATGATATAGGTTGTGGTTCCATATTATATTTAACAACTAACTAGGTAAATGGTAGGCTTTAACTCAATCCAAAGCTAGCTCAAAAAGAGATGATTCTCTAAGTCATTTTAAAGATTATTATGGTCATATACCTGGCTGATGTGGGATCTTTAATAGGAAATACTTGACAATGGTTCGTTTTGTGTCCTATTTTCCTTAAGCATGAAGGGAATTTAAGAATTTGGGGTTGAGCCTAACTTAATCTTAAATGCTAGCTCATGCGGATGGAGTCTTGATCTGCTCCATTTCTTTTCCTCCATTTCCTGTCCAATTACTTTTACGGATGCACGACAGATGTCAATTAAAAATTTGAACGATCGAGGTTAAAAATATTGAAATTTAGTTTTTCTTTAATAAAAAAAGGCAAAGCACGTAAATTTTTTTCCTTTTCAAAAAAGAAACAACTCTTCTCTGTCGAAGCAACCCTCATTCCTTAGATCAGAACCCAATTGCCTCTCCGTCTCGCCACCTCACCGTTTTGCCTCCACTATCTCGCCGTATTTCGACGTTGCTGTTACACTGTTTTGCTATATTGATGTGTCGTCTTCCCGACATTTCACCACCTCACTGTTGCGGTATCTTCTCTGTCCCGCTTCAATATTGCGGTGTCTCAAGTGTATAATGATTATAATTCCTATTTTCCCACAACATGACTCAATTGGTCATGCCACATTCCAATGGTTACTGCTATTCTCAAAGTTCATTATGCTAATACATCGTAATATATTGCCTTTTCCTTTTCCCAAATTTTCCGTCTTCCCCCACATCCTCCCCTTCACTTCTTCTATTATGAAATCTTTGTGAGGTTCGTTCTATGTTCTAAACCAGTTAGTGTGTTGTAGTTGTGTTTGTGTTAGAGCTAACGTGAAAATAGAGAACGCGGTGCTGCGGCAGAACAGTGGGTAGTACAGGCAACGTTGTACACAACAGTGTGTAGTGAAGTCAGCGCTGCGGTGGGTTAAGGTGCTGCTAGGTCTCGTTACAGGTTTAGGCGCTGATGAAAACTGAAACATGGTTTCTCTCTCTCTCTCTCTTAATTAAAAAAGGTCTTAATTTTAATCTCAGTCGTTCACATCTTTAATTGACATGTGTCGTGCGTAGAACTAGACAGGAAATTGAGGAAAAGAAATGGAGCAGATCCAGACTCATGTGGGTGAGGGTGTCCATGTCCACCACTTATAACCACTAATTTGGCCATATCACTAATATCTGCAGCGCAAAGTTTGTTGACTTTGTAACCATCTCAAAGTTTGGGTCAGACCTAACTCAGTCCCAAGAGTTAGCTCATGGGATTGAGCTGCCTCACCAGTTGTAATAACTAATCTGGCCATATTATTAGCCAGTGTGAGATCTCAACAGGAAGAAATATATAAGAAGTATTGCTTCTGTCCATTGCTTATCACGTTTGAACAAAATCAAAGAGTGAAATATTTGTTATTTCTTTATCTTTTTATTTTTCTTCCAAAAAATGGGGTGGCCAATGAATTTCATTGTAACAGTACGATCTGATAGAGAAGTGTTTGAAAAGATAAATTGTCATGGGAACTGGGGTTGAGCTTCTCCTTCATTTGAAAATAATCGTACCTGCTTGACTTTAATTTTTTGTATTTATATAAAATATACTAATGATTTTTAATTTCTACATTGCATTTTAAAACTTGGTTAATGTTAATGCCAGCATTTCTATGCTAAGATGACCTTACTGCTGCTTGTTAATTTTTTTGCTTCTCTCGATGAACAGATCCATTTCTTGCATGAGTTTTGTGGTTTAAGCAAGAGCTTACCGATGGTACAGCAGCTTCGACTTTTTAGGTATGTAGCATTTGGAGCCGTACATGTTTACACACAGCAGCAGCTTGTTACGCAGTTTGTTTTCTCCAATTTTTGTAATCAGTTACTATTGTTTGATTGCATTCTTTTAATTATTTAGAAAGAGTTTTCCGTTAGATCTCAAGTTTGCTTGTCTATTTTCTTATGAAATAATTGGATTGAACATCTAAAAAATTGATAATACTCTTTTTGGAGTATTTAATGGGAGACTTGCCTTTAATTTTAATTTTAAATACTGCACAATTTTTTTTTTAAGCTACTTGGCTTGCAGAAGATTTGATGTCTTCAGTTTGGTTTCTTCACAATGCTTATCAAGCTTTACTTAGTACAAAACAGCTTCTGAGAACAACTTTTTACGTGTAGTTATTAAAAATCATGTTTAATATGTTTAATATCAGTTCCTTATAGTTTGAAGAAATTTTTATTGGTTAAGGTCACATAACTTTGACATGTAGAATGATACCCAACTCATTATGAATTCCTGATTAGTTTTTCATTTTTAATGCATGTAGGGATATGGTGAATGAGGGCATCTTTGACATTGTCGCAGATGTCCTGCGAAGTCAAGACAAGAAGCTTGTACTTACTGGGTATTGTCACTCTTTCTCACCTTGATCTCGATATATCATTTTTAACTATTCTGATTTTGCATTCAATTGCATCAGTTTCTAAGAGGTAATTGCTGCTTTGGTTGCAGAACAGATATTCTCATTCTCTTCTTGAATCAGGATCCTAATCTTCTCCGGTCCTATGTGGTTCGACAGGAAGGAATCGCACTTCTTGGACTATTGGTAAGTTCTTTCTATGCAAATACGTGACATGCTCTGTTTGGAACCCAAGAATTCCAAAGAAAGTACACTTTTATTTAGAAATAGGAAAGAGTAGGAAATAAATCCCTCTTCCAAGGGTTTCTCCTTCACAATAGAGTTACTACTCTATTCACAAACTTTACGATATTCAAATGATGATGCCCTTTCTAACACTAAAACCTCCCTATTTATATATGATAATTCTAACTACCCCATTAACTAACTAACTAACGAGCTACTTCATTAACTAATACAATGTTGCTAGTGCCAACGTACAGTGCTAAATCTCCTGAAGCCAAATAGCAGTTAAGCAGTGCATGGGTGTGTTGCTTATGAATGCTCGGTAGACAGTAACTTGAAAGAGTTACATCAATATATTGACATATTTATTATCCCTGAAAGTAAACTTATGGCTGCAGTTATCCCCCAATAAAATTGTAACTCCCTGACTAGTTTCAGAGACTGTTGTTGCTTTGTCAATTGTTAGTCTCTAGTCTCTACTGTTGGTCGGTTATATGTTATTAGTAACAGAAATTTAATCGTGGCTTTCTGATTCTGGTGCAACAATTTCCGTCAACTATACAATATAACAGAATATGAATCTATGAATATTGGAAACAACTTCTCATTCAGTTCCTTCGATATTAGTAGTGTCTCTCACCCATCCTCTGTTTCATGTTTTTCCTTTCATTTTTTTGCGATGCTCATGTTATTTTGCATGGAAATATGGAAGATGAAAAATATGGATTTTGAATATTTATCATTTTTCGTAAAGGATTTCTTCAATGTACAGGTTAGAGGAATGATAACAGATTTTGGAGATGACATGCATTGCCAGTTTCTTGAGATTCTTCGCATTCTATTAGACTCATGCACATTGTCTGGCGCACAGGTTCAACTTTCTGTTATTTTTTCTGATCTCTCAGTTTTGCCTTGCCTTGTTGCTGATATTTACTACTTAGCCAAAATGCTTCTTAATCTTGACTAAAAATATATCTTATTTCTTTGTAATATTCATTTCTTTTTGTGAAAGAAAGTTAACTTTAATTATAATACATGAACTTAAGTTTAACATTCTGAAATAAGCTGTTTTTGAACATGCAATTTTACAATATTCTTCAATATGGTCACGTTCAAGTTTAAATTAAGACCTTTTCTTTAGCTGGAGCGGAGGGGCGTTGATATTCTGTTAAATACCCACATAAGAAGGTGTAGCTTACATTATTAGTAGGGGCTTATTGGAAGTTATAAGGTTGGCTTGGTGGTTGAGGTGGGGGAGTGGAGTGATAAAGAAGTTGAAGGTTCAATCTTCATTGCCATTTCAAAAAAGTCAGCAGGGGACCATCTTCCAAAATCAGCATAATGAGCAAGGGGTATGGTTAAGGGCATACATGGCATGAGTCTCATTAAAAGAGTGAATAAAGAACAGAGGAACATCAAATATATGGGAAGGGGGAGAAACTAGGTAGTTGATCTTGGTGCTATTGCTCTCATTCGGCAAATAGCAGTGCAGATTCAAGGCCTGGTGTGAGTGTGACGCGTTTTGCAAGTGCAGTATTTTTTCGGGCATGGACCCCAAAACCCATTGTTTTCTGCTGATGAAAAATAAAGAGGGAGGAATGAAGGCAGATGATGATACAGTGAGCAAATAGGAGACATTTTTACAAATTTGTTTGCTACAGTTTCTAGATTATTCTCAAGTCCAACCGTTCCCTTTCCTTCTACTCTAACAACATGATGATTTGCTAGATAGTATGAACTAAGTCTTTTCTAGTAACCTTTTTGTTTTGTTTGACAGAGAGACACTATTATTGACATTTTCTATGAGAAGCATTTGGGTCAACTGATCAAAGTGATAATGGCATCATGTCCTCCAGAAAATATTGCTAATGCCAGCAACAAATTAATAGATCCTGACCAAGGAATCCAAGATCAGAGTGGGACGAAGCCAGAGATTCTATTAAACATATGCGAACTACTATGCTTCTGTGTTCTGCACCACCCATATCGGATAAAGTACTTCACTGTTGCTTTGCAAAAATCAGAATTGACTTTATGTTGCTGATCATTCAAAATATTAAATTGGTTTCTCTTTACTGTTTGCAGGTGCAATTTTCTTCTGAATAATGTGATTGATAAAATTTTGTTACTGACTCGAAGAAGAGAAAATTATCTGGTTGTTGGTGCTGTTCGGTTTGTTCGTACCATTCTCTCACGTCATGTAAGCTTGTACATCTGTGTAGAAACTACCTGTTTTATCTTTGGCAACTGCCAGAGAAAAAAATATACCTTGCTCCTCCTGTATATATTTCAACCCATTTACCCAGACCATGTAATTCTAATTTTACGGCTCACAAGACTCTTAATGCCCTGTTTAGAGTGAAAGTAGGACATTCCTCCTGCCCTAGACATTGCATACTAAACTTCGATTACTGTGTATTTGTAAATTTTGTAGTTTATTTTCTTCATTTCCTCACCATATATGGGTGGAATATTGAAATATTTTGTACGTTAAACCTGTAACTCATTTTATACTGTCTCAGAACTATTTGTTAGTTTGTTCCCATTAACTTTTATGTGAACCACATTATTGTTTAGAGTTGCTTGTCTGCTCTAGTTTCTTTCCTCTCATAAAATATCATTAGTGACTAACTTGTACCTTTTGTCATTTTGGTGCTCATCACCTTGCTCTTTGTTAAAATGGAGTTAATTTGCCTACTTTATATGGTATTATCTGAAATATTTGCTTATATCACACCAATCATAGTATAAAGGAATTTTTCATTATCTCTGTAAATATGATCAAATGTGTACCCTAAATTATACCAGAAAGCAACTACGTATGAGGACCATAGTATCTTGCAGTTTGAGAGCATTTTATTTCTTGATAACTATCAGAAGTGGGTGTTAACTTTTGTTATCAAGTTATGCTTACGCTTTTCACCTTCATGACGGGTTGAAGGTGGCCAGATATAACTTTTGAGTGGTATATAGCCTACTTGATTAGTGCCGTTTGGAGTTGCTTATGTTGGTAGTTTTGTGGAAATTTTTCTCTAAAGTATTGTGTTCCAAGCCTATAGGTTAATTGGCGGAATCATTTTATGTTGATGAAACTAGTTATCCTGTTTTGAGCTACAACTGCTGCTCTCTTTTTTGTGCTCTATATAATTATTGTTTCTCTGCAGGAGGAGCATCTCATAAATCATTTTGTTAGAAACAACCTTCTCAAACCAGTTGTAGATGTCTTCATTGCTAATGGCAGTCGCTACAATCTGCTAAATTCTGCTGTTCTTGAGCTTTTTGAGTACATTCGCAAGGTACTGTTCTTTTGTTTGTATCATTTTCGATATTAAATGCCTCAAAGCAGTTTTGCATTGATAATCTTGTATAATGCAGGAGAATCTGAAATTATTGATAAAATATATAGTTAATTCTTTCTGGGACCAGCTAGTGAAATTTGAGAATTTGGTTTCCATTCATTCACTGAAAGTAAAATATGAGCAGGTGACTTCCTGTTTTATTTATTGACTTCTTGCTCAGAAGATAGTGCAGTTATCAACACTTCTTTGCAGTTTTGAGATTAAATACTTTCTTGCAGTGTTTGGATAATGATGGGACAAAAGGTACTATTACGAATGACCTTCAAAAACGACTTGAGGAGCGTGCTTTAGAGAAAGAAGAGGAAGATTACTTTAATGAGGATAGGTATATATCTTCCTTCACAAGTGTTATAGGAGATTTTATTCAACTGGCATATGGAGTCTAATTTAACTTTTGGTTGTTAACCAGTGATGATGAAGATTCAACCTCTACGTCTATTTCACGTAATCCAAAAGGGCAGCAGCAGCAACGCGTGTTATCCAATGGAGCAGCTGCGAGCTGCTCAGAGTTTAGGTATACATGCTTTACTTTATATTTTACTAGTCCAATTTTCTCAAAATCATCTTTCGTAAGGCAATACAATTGTCTTGATTTTCAGTTTGAGGTCTGGCGGACTGGTTGACTATGATGACGATGAGGATGATGAAGATTACAAGCCACCACCTAGGAAGCATCCAGAAGCTTCTGAAGAGGATGAAGGGCCAATGGAGTCCCTCGGAATGAAAAGAAAGTTGCCTTTGAACAATAAGGAGACCAATCTTGTACGTAAGCAGAAGTTGGCCAATAGTTCAAAACCAAAAGATAATGTTTTTTCTGCCTTGTGTTCAACATTGAGCCATGCTGTACTGCCTGGTAAGAAAAATGAAATCAACGTTCATACTGGTCATTCTACAATTGATGGGGGGATGAATTCAAGTGAAGTCAATTATGTAAAGGAGATAAATGTTTCAAGAAGCTGCTCTGGAAATAGCAACACAACAGCTGAAGAGAATCATGTAGAGAAAGAAACTGGCATACATAAAAACTTCTCTGATGGGTCGAATGGCATTACTGATAATAGACAGTTGGGTGGGGAGGAACATTCACTGGTTTCACCCAAATCCTCGCCAGAGATGGCCGTAAATGGTTTGTAAGGTTTTTGAACCATATAGGGAAAGGCAGATTGTGATATTTGACCTAAGGATTTGCTGGTGGCAAAGTGGTTGCTATGATCTATGAAACAAGGAGTTCCTTCTCCAAGGGTCTAAGCTCTGATATGCATTCTGTGAAGGACATAGGAGATACTATACAGTGCTACTGAGAGCGGCAAGATATTTATCATAGAGCAACTTCGTTCTAAGTCCTGATCCCATGTTTGGTTGGCTGTTTCAAGCTTTGAACATAGGAATAGTGCCTTTCTGTAACATTGACCAGCAATAATTATCGTTTCTTTTCCTTGTCACCGATTTTTATCTCTTTCAGCTCATTTTTCATATTTGCTGCCAGAGAATTCTGATTGGGGAGATTTGGTCCTGGTATCATCGTGTAGTTTTTAAGTTATATAGTAACATCTTCATAGAGGGCGCCAACATCTGCCCTACACAGGTTTTACTATTTTTCTGTCCCCTCTCTCCACCTCTTTTTGTGGTGGAAGTGATATAGGAATATCAATATGTGCAGTGATATTTTAGGGGCAAAATTTTACAGATGTAGTAGGTAGAAAATATCATCTGTTTGTAACAAAAAAAAAAAAAATCATCTGTTGTATATCGTACTGAATTACGGATGCATTGAACTTCACATGCAGTTAACAGGTGTTACAGCGGTTGGCTTTCTCCTTTGATCTATCTATAGTTTCATATTTTGGCAGTTTCCTATTTTGTTTAAGGTAATACTCCCACCGTCTCATATTAAATATTATTTGAAGTTTTTGGATACATATTAAGAATTGAAATAATTAAAAAGAATATAATTTATGTTTATCAAATTAATTATTTTAAATATTGGTGATTTTTTAATGGAAAATATAATAATACTGTGAGATGGAGGAAGTAATACTCTGATTGCGACTGTTTGGCCTCTAGCAATATTCGTGCGTGGAACGCATCTCTTACTGTTTGTATAAGGAACATACAGAACTCTGTTGGGAGGTCTGACCTCTCTACTCTAGCCGGCACTATGTGGATTCTAGGCAGCAGGAAGAGTTTACAACGCCCACGTTTTGCAGATAAATTATGCTTCGTAGAGTGCTATTCTTTTTTTGTTGTTGTTTACTGTTTTATATTTTGTTGTTTACTGTTTTATATTTTTATTTTCTATTTGTAAACTAGAATAATGTAAGGTTGGTTGCTCTAGATATATGATTTTCATATATTGTAAATATAATTTTAAAATAATTGAGTAAGAAATTATTCTAAATTTGGCACATTTAAATAAGGACACAATGGAGAATATAAAATGAAAAGTAGACTTAAAAATGGTAAGATAAAATGAGTATTATTCTAAACATAGAAAAAATAGTTGCAATTAACATTTTAATTTTAATCTTCTTTGTCTTTTAGAGAGTCACTATTTTCATGTTGTAAATGAGATCAAATATGTATGTAAAAACAATATTATAACTAACAACAATCAAGGTTCTATAATTCATTTATCATATTATAATAGGGTGGTAATAGTTCCTATGTTTGTCTATCGAAATTAATTGCATAAAACGTGTGAAAATAGTTACAAGAAAAAAATTATTGATCATTTAAGCAGTTACAAATTCAAAATTAGAGAAAACACAATACTGCAATATAATAATAAGAGTTATTAAATAAAATATAACAAAATAAAGTAAATATTAGAGTTTCAATTTTTTTTTTAATAATGTACTAATTATAGAGAGATTGATCATCCATTAAGAGAAATTGTTTGAATGAGTAGAATAGTATAGATGTGTAAAAAAAAATTTATATTTCAAAACTAATTGTGAGATGACAACAATTTAGTTTGTGGGCTGTTTTAATAAAATTGTATATAAAAAATAAAATTTAAAAATTTAAAAAGATAACTATAAGATATTTTATAGATCTCACTAAAAATGAACTATTTTTTCAATTAAAACATGATTCCATATTTTTTTTACAAATAAATCTAATGAATGTTTCCATATTGATAATTTAATATGCATATTTTTATAGAGTTGTTAGAGGTATATTATTATTTGAAAAACAATGTTGAGTTGAGATTGCATGAATGATGTTGAAATGCATTCCATATAGGAAGCAACAAGTACGCATCCTGTGTTGGTTTATAGAAACGCCACGTGTAGGTGGTGTGTTACACGTGTCCCCGAAGGCAGTAGTCTGAAATTCGGGTATTTAATAATTGTGCGTGTGTGTAATAATAATAAAGTTGAAGATGAATTTGAAGACGAGCAGTGAGGTGGAGACTCGATGTCTACTTGATGAGATTTGTAATTTTGATAGAAAAGGTTTGTTTGATCTTGGCCATCCTCTTCTCAATCGCATCGCTGAAAGTTTCGTTAAAGCCGCTGGAATTGGTGCCGTTCAATCCCTTTCTCGTCAGGCTTATTTCACTGCCATTCAAGGTTTATTACTAATTCACTATTTCACTATATATTTCATTATTCCATTTTCCGCATTAATAATTCATAATTAATAATGTTGTATTGCAGGCGGTTTACCTCCATCAGATGTTTCAGCCACCAGGAAATCTCGTTTGCCAGCCGCTCTTAGAGGTTTGTTTCCCTTTTTACACTTTAAATTACTTTATATTTCCAAATCTATATATTCACATTTTCTTCTTTTTTTGTTTTTCTCTATTTAGGAGAGACCAACGACAAATCCCTCGAGGCCATGGTTAGTTAGTTTACAAAATATTTCATATGATTTATTATTTTATATATATACTTTTCCCACTAAATTAAGTTAAGTTTGTCATTCGTTATATTATATTTGGCCTTATATGTCATATTAATTTTGTGGTGTTTTCTGTTCATTGTGTTGCCTTGTTTTGCTATCCTCAGGTGATCAACACTGGGAAAGAG
>NC_021160.2:8827379-8841516 GCF_000331145.2 Cicer arietinum | reverse complement strand
AAAGAGTCCTTACAATGGGGTAATCAAATATTCCCTTTACTTATTATTTAGGACACTACACTATATGCTATGTGAATTTTCCAACGATTAATACTTGTTTTTAGCAAATGTTATCAAATAGCTGCTATTGTGTGGCACTATTGTCCTTTAGTATTGGAGAGTTTGAACAAACTGTTATGATCTGCAATTTGCAATTGACAACACTGTATTTTGTGGTGTATATCATTTTCTATTTTTTTTTTTGAATTGTTACTACATAATAAAGCGGTTTTAGTTTTGCTTCAATTACAATTATTATATGACGAAGAAATTTGGAATACAAAACTTCCTTTTATGGACACATAAAGATTGTTTTGAATTGCAGGAGTGGCTGCAGGAATATATTCGGGTCTAACATATGGGCTGAAGGAAGCTCGTGGAGCTCATGACTGGGTAATGCCTTGTTAACATGTTATCTCAGTCTTATGGTATTGTCAACAATATATAACATAATCACTTATTCTGTTTGATGCAGAAAAACAGTGCAGTTGCTGGAGCAATAACTGGGGCCACCCTTGCACTTACATTGGAAGATTCCACTCATGAACATGTTGTTCAATGTGCTATCACTGGAGCTGCAATCTCCACTGCTGCAAAACTTCTCACTGGAATTTTCTAAATGGATACTCTGTCTATGCAAATTTGCTTTTAGTAATCTTTTTTTTCCCTTTCAGTTGTAACAGTTCCTTATAAATATCTAAGATGGAATTCGCATGAATTTTATTTTGAAATTTTAGTTATCTTTGATCACGTTTTTGTTCAGCCTTGCTAACGTTTGTCCTACAAATACAAAAGTAAGAAAAAACAAATCATGGAAAATTTATTTGAAGAATAATTAAAAATAAGGATTTTATTTTAAAAATGTTTTTAAAGAATAAAATTTTGTATTTACTGAACAGCAACGCTAAATGTTTTCAACCACTAGCACTTTCAACAACTGGTAGTTTGCAGTGCTCGGCTGCTGCTTTGGTGCAAATGCAATGATGCTATCTAGCATTTAAAAGTTAAAATAAAACTAATATAAATAAAATGGTTGAATATTTTTTTTTTTAAATGCAATGATCTTTTAAGTTTTGTTCAATTATTGTATATTTTTCTACAGGCTTAATTTTTAGATTTTTGTATTGTCTCATCCACGACTTTGGTCACTCGATTTTAATTCACCAATGTCTATTAAAAAATAAATCAATGACTATTTTTAAAAAGTAAGTTAAAAAATTCCTATGAGGTTAATTAACTTGTAAGGTATTAAATTATTAATTTTTTTAGTAAAATTATATCGAGTTACTGTAATTTTATCGATTTTACTATGAAACTAAACATACACTTAATGTGTAAGTATTGCGTTTGAAAATAGAACTAGTGGCTTCCAGGCTTTCCAATTGATTGTGTATTTAAAGGTTCGTAATGTTGATTTAAACATTTACTTAGTGTGTGTTTTATTTCACGTTTTAAATAGATAAAATTTATTTTAGAATGTAAAATTAATTTTGATATATTTAAAAGTTATTCACATGAATTGATTTTTCTTTTAAGAATGATTCTAAATTAAAATTAATATTTATAACATTTGATTTCAAATATGATTTTTGCGCAAAAATTTATATTTTAATTTAATTTTACATGTATCAAAACATATATATTTACATTCAATTTAGTTGTAGTTATAATTAATTTTATAAAATTAATTGAAATCATTTGAAATTAATTTTTTTATCATCGTAAAAATTAAGACAATGACCTCCACCATAGGATAACATTAGAGCGATATTTTTCCTTCCAAATATCAAATGATGAGATCAACTCTGCCTTAGAGTATTTGATGTTAAAGTAGGGGTTAGATTGATAAATCTGGGTCAAATAAACAAAAGAAAGACAAAAATGAGTATTAAATAACAAATTCTATGTTCTACATCGTTGGAGGGATTTAAACGATTTTAATTTCGTACACAATAATATCAATCAAATTATAAATCATTTATTTATTCTTTACATGATAAATTAGAAGAATATAAGTCCAAATATTTTTATTCTAAATGGGTACTTTGTCTATAGACAATCCAAGACTATTGTTGATTACCACTCTATAGTCTTGGAACACTTATCTATAATAGAAAACTTCATTTTATATTGTAACTCAATTACAACCATTAAATCATTTATTAAAACTCTAAGTTTTTTCATAGTCCTTGGATATTTCCTAGCTTTTGCTCTCTGTATAATGGAAGACAACTTTTTCATACAATGAACGAACAAATAGAGGAAGAAATGCTCTCTATCGAAAGCCTCTATCCTGTGTAATTCAACCTACACATTTGTTACAAAAGTCCATCTTAAAAAAGAACTAGTTCGATGTAACCTCAATTAATTCTATTATATGCTTTATTAATGTCTATTTTTAAAACCGCATCTCCCATTTTACCTCGAATTTTATATTTCATGTGATGAATGGTTTTATTCTCAACAAAATCACATTGCTTCTTAGAGATACATGCAAAGGAGAGTTTATAACAACACTTTAGAAGGGATGTTATACACAACATTACAAAACGAGATATGACTGCAATTCTAATATGTGAATTTAGAAATCGCATACCTTCCTTCACATTCTAATATGTGAAATAGCTTGGGAAAAAGGCTAACAACAAATTATGGACGAACTTGATTCTATATTGTTGTTGAGATGGTCAAAAGTTTAATTAAAAGAAATTTTGCTCTGATTCAGAAATCTAATTGAAAGGTCAATGTCTATATTGTAAAAGAAGCTAATAAGTGTTAATATACAATAAGAGTTTGTACATGTTTTCTAATACAATAAGAGTTTATACAATAATATTCAATAATAGAAAAGAAAATATAGCCCAACAAGAGCTACTACATGTTTTCTAATACTACAATAACACTACAATGATTCCTTCATAATACAAATAAAAACACTTAAAAGGATAGTTAATATTGTCATTCATATTAATGTAAAGTATATAATGTTTTCACGAATGAATCAACTAATAAGAATAAAAAATTCACCATAAATTATTAAAAAAAATAAAACTACAAAATAATAAGTTGACACTGTTCATTTACATCATCTTTAAGCATATGATGAATAATGTTTCGACATTTTGGCCAACAACTCCTCTGAGAACCCTTATTCCATGTTTCACCACCTATATAGAATGTGTCACGAGAACGGAAAGTCATTTGCTTAAGCGAATTCACATTCCTCAATAGGTGACTAGCTAACTCAATTAGATTTATGGTGCAAACACAACCACGTAACTCGACATATTTCAATTCATTATGAAAAAACCCTGCAACTTTTCTTCTTTCCCTCTGAATTCCAATCTTATGTGAATTTTTCAAATGTGAATTTCTAATCTGAAAATTGAAAAATAGAAGTTGTAGCTCAAGTCAATTTTACTTTCATAAAATTGATTTACATATAACTAGTTAAAAACTATTATTCATAAAAAAATTAAATTAGTTGAATAACTCACCGTGAGAGATAGTTTTTGGAGATGTTGACAAGCCATTGCAATATCTAAAATCCAAAGGTATTTCGTATTAGGATCATATGCTCCCTCGATGCATAATTCCAATTGTTTAAGATTTCGCAATTGAACTAAGACATTCCTTAATTTCGCTATCTGTTTATACCAGTAATAATTAAAGTGAATCAAAAGCAACTAGTGACTCAATTAATTAAAAAACCTAAGCAATCAATAGAGATGCAACTTGACTTTTGAATGTATGGGATGCAATGAAAAAGCAAGAGAAAACTGAGAATGCAGATGAACAAACATTTAAGAAAAAGTGCAAAAGTTTAAGGGAATTATTTGGTAACAGATGTGAGTAACATTTAAAAAAAGTTTAAGGGAAAGTGAGTGTAATTAATTCTACCTAAATAATAATATGCACCACATCAAAATCTAAAAACATACAATTGAGATATTAAACAGGCAGATTATCACTAAAATATAAGATGCAAAGTGCAATATCTTCAAGAGATTATCACCCACTGAATAAGCATCTATTAAACTTTAATATGTTATTTTATATACAATAAAGACAGAACAACATTTATAAGTAAAAAAATAAAACAATATCAGTTATTAAAATATTAAAAGTTAGTATTTATTTAGATAGAAGCAATAAACATCAGGTAGAAAACATGTGTTTTAATTGACTCACCTGTGAAGGGCTGCAGATCATAGCTAAATTCTCAATATGTCTTAAACTTGCAATTGGACCAAAGGGGTCTGGATTTTCCTGTGCCTCAGATGCATTCAAATCAACCGGATTTTGCTGTCTCTTAGCTGCATCCCAAAAAACTTTCAATAACCTTGGAGCAGTGACATAGAATGTTTTCCCCATGCGACAACTATATTCAAAGGATGAAAGATTCAATGTATCAATAGCTATGCACTGAGGATTGTAATGCATATATCCACAGTCAATTATTTTCAAATGACGCAACTTTGGACTGATAATTTTCAAATCTAATAGGAGCTTGCAGTTCTTAAAGGTGACGTCCTCGAGTTGGAGATATTTGGAAAACAAAATACGAACCAAACATGTTTGGAGACATTGTTCGAGTCCATCCAACACAATTGTTGTCAAATTTTTTAGTCTAGAAAACCCAATAGATTTACGAATTAGTCTACCTCTGAGCCTCCATAATCTTCATTGTGTGTTCTGCACCACCTTTATTACAAGTATATTCAATGGATGAGAGATTTGATGCAATGATATATATATTCCTCTTCCTCCAATGTGCAACCTCCCAGTTAACAATGTTCAAATGTAACAATGTCGGACTGATTATCTCCAAGTCGGACTTGAAGTTACAGTCATCAAGGGTGAAGTTTACAAGATTGATGCAGTTGGAAAACAGACCCTGAAGCAGATCCTGCTGCACAACAACACTATGCAACACAAGAGTTGTCAAATTCTTAAATACACCAGAAAACTCCATAGGTGCTACTACGAGGCAGTTCTGTAGGTGCAGATATGTCAAACAATGAGTGGAAAGTGTTAAAGCAGATAGTATAGAATACTTTCAATGAATGGAAAAACTCTTGTTTGAATCATGAGAAGCTAAGGCTCTTAAATAGCCATTACAAGAAAACAAAAGGATCACGTCTACAACTACCTAAAGAATGTGGATCCTTGCTTAAAATATTGCTAAAGAATAGGTCTACCAAAACAGAACAAAAAACTAACAGCACTGTCCTATTAATTAGGATACTTATTAATGAAATAAAGACTAAAACAATAAAGACTGCTGACATCATCATCAACAGTCTAACAATTGCCCCTCTAAACTGAATTCTGCCATAAGCATTTCAGTTTATCACCTCAGCTGGCTTCACACCAAGTGCTTCTCTGAATCTTTCAAACAGCTCCAACCTCATAGGCTTAGTCATAATGTCAGCCAACTGCTCACTTGTGCCACAATGTTCCATATCAATCACTTCATCCTTTGTGAGATTTCTTAAGAAATGGAACCTCACATCAATGTGTTTACTTCTACCATGGAAAACTGGATTTTTTGCAAGTTGTATTGTAGAAGAATTATCACACAGAACCTTGACACTTTTGCTTTGAGTACCTCCAATCTGCTTAAGTATCTGTTGCAACCAAATGCATTGACATGCACAGGCAGCCGCTGCCACATACTCTGCTTCGGTGGTTGAAAGTGTCACCACTGGTTGTTTTTTAGATGACCACGCCACTGCTCCTCCACTTAGCATGAAGACATACCCAGAAGTGCTTTTTCGATCGTCCAAATCCCTTGCATAGTCACTGTCTGTATAAGCTAGTATCTCATCTTCACATCCCTTTTTGTAGAAAACTCCAAATTCAGTAGTAGCTCTAATGTATCTGAGAATTCTCTTGACTGCCATCATGTGAGCCTCCATAGGGTTGGCCATGAAACGACTCACCAGACACACACTATAAGCTAAATCAGGTCTTGTGACTGTCATGTACATCAAGCTTCCCACCATTTGCTTGAATAAGGTTGCATCTACCTTCTTGCCATCTTCTTGTTTTGTCAGTTTACTTCCTGGAACCATGGGATTCTTAACTCCATTGCAGTTCTCCAACCCAAACCTTTTTAGAACTTCTTCAACATACTTCTTTTGACAAATGTGAATGCCATTAGAGTTCTGCCGTATTTCAACTCCCAAGAAATACTTCATCTTACCAAGATCAGTCATCTCAAACTCCCTTTTCATAGACTCTTTGAACCTATTCATCATAATTGAATCATTGCTAGTAAAAACAAGATCATCAACATAAAGACTTACAATTAGGATCTTGTTCTTCTCTTCTCTTTTGATGAACAGAGTGTGTTCATAGTTGCTTCTTTCAAACCCCTCCTTAATAAAGTAGCCTTCAATTCTGCTAAACCATGCTCTTGGTGCCTGCTTTAGACCATAGAGCGCTTTCTTTAGTTTGTAGACTTTCTTCTCTTTCCCATTGATCACATAACCTGGAGGTTGTGCAATGTAAACGTCTTCATTCAGCTCACCATGAAGAAATGCGCTTTTGACGTCAAGTTGAAAAAGTGTCCATCCATTTCTTGCTGCCAAGGCTATCACTGTACGGATTGTATCCCATCTAGCAACTGGAGCGAAGACCTCATTGTAGTCTACTCCCTTCTCCTGCGCATATCCCTTAGCCACAAGTCGTGCTTTACACTTATCTATTTCACCATTTTCATTCAATTTGGTTTTATAGACCCACTTTACTCCAATTATTTTGACTCCCTCTGGTGCATCAACAAGCTGCCAAGTTTCGTTTTTTTCAATAGCACCAATCTCTATATCCATTGCATCCCTCCATCTCTTCATTTTCACTGCTTCTTCATAAAAAATAGGATCATCAGAAGCTACAAATAAAGCTAAATTTTGTACCTCTTCTTCTTCTTCTGAGAGTCCTTCTCCGCTTGTATAATCTTGAAGATAATCTAGAGCCCGAGTGACTCTTCTTTCAGGCAGTGTGGATGTTATAGTGTCATGACCAGATTCTCCTTCTTCTTGCGAAGTGCCACTGTGACCAGATTCTCCTCCTTCTTGTGAACTCTCATCTTCACTTTCGTCATCACTAGAGGCATATATGTCTTCATCAACTTCTCCCCAATCAAGAATGTCATTTCTAGCTTCTTCTTCTGCCCTTTTCCAATCCCAGCTTTTCTCTTCCTCAAACACAACATCTCCACTAATTATCACCTTCTTTGTCATTGGATTAAACATTTTGTATCCTTTGGACTCTTCACTGTATCCTATCATTACACACTTTTGACTTCTAGCATCCAACTTCAACCTCTTTGCATTTGGTACATGAACATTTCCTACGCATCCAAACACTCGAAAATAATCAACATTAGGCTTGATTCCGCTCCAGCATTCTTCTGGTGTCTTGTTCTTTACAGCAGAAGTTGGGCTTCGGTTGAGGATGTGACACGTCCACCTAACAGCTTCTAGCCAGAACGAAGTGGGCATCTTCTTCTCTTCCAGCACACATCGCACCATGTTAAGAATAGTACGACTTTTGCGCTCGGCGACCCCATTTTGTTGTGGGGTGTAAGCTGTAGTCAATTGCCTCTTAATGCCTTCAAGTCTACAAAACTCTGTGAACTCTTTGGAGGTGAACTCGCCTCCTCTGTTTGTTCTTAAACCACAAATAGAAAGACCAGACTCCTTCTCCACAATAATTTTAAATTTTTTGAAAGTTGTGAAAGCTTCACTTTTCTCATTTAGAAAATAAACCCAAAGTTTGCGACTGAAGTCATCAATAAAGGTTAGCAAATACCGTTTGTTGCCGTATGACTTTGGAGTTATAGGTCCACAGATGTCTGAATGTATGAGTTGTAGTTGCTGTGTTGCTCTCCACTTGCTTTTCTTTGGAATGATCTTCCGATGTTGCTTCCCTTTCATGCAGCTTGTACATATATTGGTTGACACTCTAAACTTGGGAAGTCCTTGAACAAGTTCCTTTCGTTGCAACAAGTTCAGACCTGTGATACTTAAGTGACCATATCTATTATGCCACAATTCACCAATATCGTGATACTTAAGTGACCATATCTATTATGCCACAATTCACCAATATCATCACTTCTCACACCTAGGCATGCAGATGATGCATGTGGTACAACATTAACTAATACCACAAACATTCTATTAGATGTCATATGTGTGTGCATGATTAGCCCCCTTCTAGGATGATAGACTCGACATTCTCCATTTTGTATCAAGATAGCTAAACCTTTCTCTTGCAACTGACCAATACTCAATAAATTATTTTTTAACTCAGGAACATAATAAACTTCTGATATTACCTGAGTTACACCTTCTACTTCAAGTCTGATGCTGCCCTTCCCTTTCACTGGCATTCTGAGATTGTTTCCAAGTTTCACTGAATGGCTGAATTGTTCATCTAGTTTCACAAACCATTGTTTGTTTCCAGTCATATGGTTTGAACAACCAGAATCAAGAAACCATACTGCCTCTTCCTTCGAATTGTTGGCTTCAACATAGGACATCAAAAGAAGTTCTTCCTCCTCATCCAACTCTACATAATTTGCCCTTTTCTCCCAATCAGGACACTCATATTGGAAGTGTCCTAATTTATGACATTTGAAACATTCAACTGTACTCTTGTTGAAAGCATGTCTGCCTCGTCCTCTACCTCGTCCTCCTCTATTCATGCTTCTACCTCTTCCTCTGCCTGATCTCTCATCATAGGTTACTTTCAACAATTGTTCCTCTTCTTGATGTCCCTGCATCCTTTGTTCATGAACAAGCAAACTTCCATGTAATTCATCGATGCTCAAGGTACTTAAATCATTGGACTCCTCTATTGAACAAACAACATAGTTGAATTTGGAGGTCAATGATCTAAGTATCTTACTGACCACTGTTCTTTGTTCCATCACCTCACCATTTGCCTTCATTTTGTTGACCACGGTTAGAGTTCTTCCCAAGAAGTTGTCTACTTTCTCTCCTTCTTTCATGGCTAGTAACTCAAATTCTTTCCTCAAAGCTTGAAGCTGAGCTCTTCTCACCTTCGTGGACCCTTGATACTTCTGTTTCATCGAATCCCAAATCGCTTTCGATGTTCCCTTGTCAAGGATTGTCTCCAAAATTTCTCTGTCAATGGCTTGAAACAGAAAATTTTTCACCTTCAGATCCTTGAGTTTAGCCTCCTCCACACTCCTTCTTTGTATCTCACTTGCTGGTGCATTTCCAATTGCCGGTGCTGGGATTCCTTCTTCCACCAAGTTCCACATTTCCTTGCTCCTGAGGAAATTCTCCATTGTCATTGACCAGAAATCATAATGACCATCGAACTTGGGAATGGATGGCTGCACGAACTTTTCTGAGATTGACATCTTGATCTCTTTGTATTTTACTTACACTCTCACACTATCAGGCCCCTTTCGGAGCTCTGATACCAATTGTTAAAGCAGATAGTATAGAATACTTTCAATGAATGGAAAAACTCTTGTTTGAATCATGAGAAGCTAAGGCTCTTAAATAGCCATTACAAGAAAACAAAAGGATCACGTCTACAACTACCTAAAGAATGTGGATCCTTGCTCAAAATATTGCTAAAGAATAGGTCTACCAAAACAGAACAAAAAACTAACAGCATTGTCCTATTAATTAGGATACTTATTAATGAAATAAAGACTAAAACAATAAAGACTGCTGACATCATCATCAACAGTCTAACAGAAAGCTCATTCTCTAACACATCTGCAAGTGAAGATAAGCTAGTAAAGGAAAATTTGTATGGCTCCATTTTGAAATCGGTATAATTAGCGAAGAGCAATTCAATACGATTGACACGCTGAGCGGGAAATCAATCTATCAATGACATCACTATGTTGATCACCTAATGGAAAATTTATGCGGATTGAACGGATGATAGAACCTTGATAATGCAGCATGAATTGATCCAATCTTGTGGCAAATTGAGATTGGAGCCCTTTACCAATTGTATTATTATGGTTATCAAACATGTTTTGGAGATCAAAATTGAGGTCAATCCTTGATTCCCATTCGTGCTGCCATCGTTTGGATAATGTGCTGATTTTCACCAAATCTTTCATACTTAACATTGAAAAGATATACGAAATAACACAATCAGGCAACTCACTCTTGAGAGTTTCACACCTCTGCATTGCTGCTGCAGCATATACACACACCAGAATTTGAATTAATAGCATAATCTTTATTATTCTAACCACTAATGAGAGACAAGTAGAGAAAAATATAATATGAAAAATGTATTTGGCCCGTCATAACTTTATGTAACAACTCAGCCCGATTGCTCCACTAAATGAGTATTGGGAGGTTACCAGAGGCTTGGAGCCCAAGGCCCATGAACTCTATAAATAGGTGAAGGCCCATGAACTCTATAAATAGGTGAACTACTCTCTACGCCAACAAGTCGATCTCATTCATCCTACCATAGAACTATGTAGCTTTGATTCTCTTGCCACACTAAAGGATATGTAGGACCAAGGAAACACCCTGTTAAGCTATTCTTACCCCAAAAGCCCTAAGTCATTATATTCTAGAGCATGCGGTACATCGTCGGCTAGGTCTAATAGATTTCCTATTCTGGAACAGTATTGAAACGGTAATTAACAAACTAATGAACAACTGCAACCAAACTAACCAACTAATTAACAAGAGTTGTTACAAACTAATTTATTCAATATAATCAGTTAATTTAATGATAATGCTACAGCATATACACATGCATGCAACAAAAATTGAGTTGTAGGAATGAATGCTTACCTCAGAATTGTTGGTGGAGAAGACAGTGAATGAGAGTAGCGAGTTTCAATCAGTAAGCATGCAGAAGCTTCTTTATATATCATCATAAACAACTCCTTCAAACTAGGATTTCATCTTTATAGAATTAGGGTTTTGGCATAAGGCATACGTGGAAATTGTTAAGCTCATATATGCTCTTATTAATTCGGATTTTTTTTATATTTTTTTTTTTATATACTAAAATACCTCACTCCTAAATAATATTATCTCCTCCGGTTGAAAGTCGCTACGCATGGAGTTGAAGGAAGAAATTTTTTATAATGAGTTTGAGGTCGCTAGCCCGGAGAGCTACCTTTCACTAGGAGTGAATTTTTTTTTATTAAATCAATAAATAATAATAGTAATAATAATAATAATAATAATAAATAATATTGAAGTAAAAACATTTTTTATATGTATTTTAATGACAACAAACCTTATGAAATAAATGTTAAGTTTTCT
Source organism: Cicer arietinum (assembly GCF_000331145.2). Lineage (NCBI taxonomy): Eukaryota > Viridiplantae > Streptophyta > Magnoliopsida > Fabales > Fabaceae > Cicer > Cicer arietinum. The sequence continues at coordinate 8,830,180 of NC_021160.2, read as the reverse complement.
AAATGGTGATCTACTAATGTTTGCATTTGAGATTTTGTTAAAAGAACATAAGTGGTCAACCTTGAAGCCACTCACATAAACAGGTGTATTGTATCAAGCCAACAATGAAAGAACTGAGGATGATTATCGCAATATATTATATCTCAATCACACCTAAAATCTCTTGAAAGAAGTCAAGAAAAACTATGGGTCAAGATGTGTCTATATGAAAATTAGAGGATGAAGAATTTAGATATGAGGATGAAAAATCCATGAACATCCTTGAAAACAGGTTACTCGTCATTAAGGTAAAAAAGAGAAAAATCTGACCGGAGAATAGAAATACAAGAGGATGAACCCTTAAGAGGATGAAGCTTCAAAGTTGTAAAATATTCATCCTCCCTAGAACAATTTTTTTTCATTCATAAATAGAATACAAATCAATATCAAAGAATGAATAAATAGAACAAGTCAAATTAAGAAGTCAAAGGACAGACTTAATAGGTACGAGGACGGGCTGTACGAGGTTATAGGATGGATTTATAGTCAACATCATCCTCAGAGGTTGAAAGCGACCCAACACATCATTCTCACATGTTGAAAATGATCCAACACATCATTCTCACATGTTGAAAACGACCCAACATATCAAATACAGAAAAGGTTGTAGCTAACAAGACAAAAATATAGTCTTACATGTCTTGAAGAATGAAAAAAGAAAGGAACAGTTCATGTCCAAGTTTTTAGGAGGTTTGAACCTCCTGTACGAGGATAGATTGCAAGAGGATGGATCTATAGTCCACATCATCCTCAGATGTTGAAAACGACCCGACACATCAACATACAGAATGACTGTAGCTAACAAGACAAAAATATATTCTTACATGTCTTGAAGAATGAAAAAGGAAAAAGACAGCTCATGTCCAAGTTCCTAGGAGGATTGAACCTCCTGTACGAGAATGGACTGAATGAGTCCAAAGGACAGCTGAATGGCATTTCTGTAATTAAGATTAATGACCTTGGACTTTTTATCAAGTCTCCAACGGTGACTTAATACTTTTTCTCATGGATGAAGTTATAGCTTCTACCATTAGAGGATACACAATGCATAAGAGATGATGAACTTCTGTTTTCTATTCATCCTCACACATGGGAAAAAAAGTAAAAGTATTAAAGTACAAAAAATGTTGTCTTTGACTTATGAGGCACAACATTATAAGTGTTAGGAAAAGAAAAAGCCAAAAAGAACAAATCACATCAAAGTTAATGAAAGTCACATCAAAGTTAATGAAAGTCTCATCCTCATACAAACCAGATCTGAGGATGGACCACCACAATCATCCTCTCAGCATACTTAACAGGAGGATAAAGGCTAAATGACAGTTTTGCAAATAAAGACAAGTCCAAGAAAATTTAGCAAAGTCTCCACCAGCTATATTTTGCTACTCCACATGTTTGAAGCTCTAAAGACAATTATAAATAGAGGAGTATTAATCTTCAAACATCAAGAGAATCATCTACAAGAAAATATCTAAGTTATTCAAACTTAACATCACTCTCTTCATTCTACACACTCTTCCAAACTTCAACAGAACCGAGGATCATTTTTATTAAGTGTGTTATATACAACTTCACATCACTATCTTATCTTAGAAAGTTGTGATTTGATCCCCCAAAACAAATCAAACACATTACTACTTTTATCTCCTCAAGTTGATATATACTTGAGTTGTAAGCCTGTTGAGGCTAGTAAAAGTACAGTGTTGTAAGCCTGGTGAGGCTAAGAAAATACGCAGTTGAAAAAGAGCTCCGTAAGAGCACAAGTCATTTTGAGCTATAGTGAAAATTCACAAGTTTGTGAGGACTGGACCTAACCTATATTGAGTGAACCAATATAAATTTGAGTGTCATTTTATGTACTCTCTCCTCTTTATTTATTTAACCATCACTTCCAGTTTCAAAATTCTACCCTCTGACTTTCATCCTCTCATAGATGATACAGAGTTAAAGAAAATTTTAAAAGCTACAATATCTCTATTCAACCCCCTTCTAGTGATATTTTAGCTACTTCAAATAATACATTAATAAATAATAATAATAATAATAATAATAATTATTATTATTATTATTATTAAAAATGATTATAATTAAAAATAATTAAAATTAAAAGTAGTAAATTATATTATAAATTTCAAAGAAAATACATTAAAAAGGAAAAAAAAAATTATAATAATAACATGAAACAAAATACATTAAATTAACTAACAAAAATATATAAAGAAGAAAACATCAAATATATACTATTGATGTCCACCTAAATGACTTTCAGTTCCACATCTAGAATGTCGTCAAACTCTTTGAACGAATTGAGGGGTACTATTGTTGTTGTGAGGTTGATTGAGAGGTCGACTGCGCATAAGGACATGTCAGCGGTTGCAAACAGGGATCACGAAAATATTATTCGATAAATATAAATAATTTGGTGGACTGTCTAAAACAAATCATACATTCCATGCTAGACGACGACCTCGAAAGTCATTTAGATGGACATCAATAGTATAAATTTGATTTTTTTTTAAAATATATTTTTGTTAGTTAATTTGATGTATTTTGTTTCATGTTATTAATATAATTTTTTTTTATGTATTTTTTTTTAAATTTATAATATAATTTACTACTTTTAATTTTAATTATTTTCAATTATAATCATTTTTAATAATAAACATATTTAAAGAAGAGACCAACAACTTTCTATTAACTTTTAAAAAGTAGTACATGTAATATTATTTAAGAGTGGAGTATTTTGGTGTAAAATATATATA
>NC_021160.2:8799216-8825976 GCF_000331145.2 Cicer arietinum | reverse complement strand
TATATATATATATATCCTATTAATTCGAATCTATAATTATTATGGAGAGGTTTTAGGCTAGTTTGTTTATCATTTCATAAAATTAAATACAATCTGTACATTTCTAATTCATTATTACATACTTGTATTGGACTATTGATGACATTATTGATTCGATTAAAATGCAATGAGCTTGCTTGTGTGAAAGAAAATAAAAATACAGATCATCAAGCTAATTTAATATCTCTTTTAACTTTCTCTATAATATTTACAATACAACTAGGGTGAAATAAGAACAAAGAAGGGGCCAATATCACTAAACACTAATTTTGGTTGTAAATGTGTAAAATGGCATCATTATAGTTTTTGTATTTAAATTATAAATATACATCGAGTAAAGAAAGATATATTTGAAAGTCTATACTTACTAACAAAATAAATATTTGATAATTAAAAAGACTAATAGAAGTCATATTTAAGTATGTTTTTGTAGTTTTGATATATTTAATAATTATTTAAATTATAAATATAGTCATGGCTTTTTACTCCTATCAAATTGGTTTTCCACACTATAATTGATTAGAGAGTTGTGTTTTTTTTAATAAGAAAAATTAGGATGAGGAGATAGTAAACCACTTATAAAGTAAGACCAAATTTTAGGATTCAAACAACATTTATAAAAAAAATTATATTTATCACTCTTCAAATAGACAAATGAAACTTAAACCCGCAAATCTAAAGATGTCTTTTTTTTATTTAATTATTATAAAAATTTTAGATTATGGTAGACACAATTTGTGTAAGGTTTACAATCAACTATAATCCTTATTATATATTTATAATAAAATTTATATTTATGTATAATTTATAAATTTTAAAATTTCATATTTATATCAAAATCACGATGCTCGTAAGAGATGATTCAACGATATGTACCAACCACAATTGAATAGAGAGTTATGATTTTGCAACTAAGAGAATAAAAATTCAACACAATCCATTCATAAAATAATCCATCGAAGTTTAAAAGATTTTAATTACAATAAATCTTTTTGAAAATTATAAAAATTCTCGATTAAATACTACTAAATTTTTACATTTGATAAAAAAATTCAATTTATCCTAATTAAATACTTGAACACTCATTTGAATAACCTAAAAAAATATTGATAAAATACCATAAAAAATTTCATTATTTTTTAAAATCTTAATAAAAAACACCCCTTAAATTACCGATGATTTTCATTTTAATGGATAACTATGTGATTTTACAAACTTTAGACTTTATCACCAATAGAATAAATATAAATATATTTTAGAGTGTGAAGAAAAGGAGAGAAGTGGGAGGGAAAAGAAGTAAGCAGCGAAAGAGAAGAAAAGAGTGCGAAATTCCATTCGATTCCGTAAGGTTTCATTTCATTCACATCTTCCAACATGAGTACCATGAAATTTTGCCGCGAATGGTTCGTTCCTACCCTCTTCCATTATACCCTCTTTTTTTTCCCAAAATTTAATAACTTTGGTCTTTTTATTTATTTTTTTGATTCAGTAACAACATTCTGTACCCTAAAGAAGACAGAGATCAGAGGAATCTTCTCTACGCTTGCCGCAATTGTGATCACCAGGTTCGTTATTTCTTCTACTTTTCAAAACCCCAATTCACTGCTGTCCAAAACCCACCGTTTTCTGTTTTTTAGTTTCTTTTGAAATATATAATTTTTTTCATGCTTCTGCTATTCTAAGTTCTGTACAGCGTTTTTAGCTTATTTTTGGATGGAGAAAGTTTCATTTTTTCCTTTTGGGTAGCTTAGTGATAGAAATAAAAAAATTAATTTGTAGAATTAGGGTGCAGTGCAGCCAACTATGAAACATATTCACGAGACTGACAGGTAGACGCGGTAATAATTAATTAACTGAATGGAGGTGATTGAGTTTGACTATATGTGTTAGTGTCGGACACCAGGCACGTTTTCCATCTAAGGCGACAGTGCTGCATAAGTAGCCAAACATAGGCTAAATTGTTTGTTGTATTTCTCTGCAAGTTGGTGTTGAGAGGGACCATTTTCTTGTTCTAATGTGATCATCTTAGATGGCATATGATTTTTTGACTAGTTGTTTACTTGTTGTGTTGTTGTTGTTGTTCAGGAGGTTGCTGATAACTACTGTGTGTATAGAAATGAGATTCATCACTCTGTTGGAGAGCGCACTCAAGTGTTGCAGGATGTAGCTGCGGATCCAACTCTTCCTCGTACCAAGGCTGTTCGCTGCACTCAATGCAATCATGGCGAAGCTGTATTTTTCCAGGTAAAGTTTCTTTTCTAAGACATTGGAGAGTTGCTTTTATTTTCATTTTGTATTTTTGGTATTCAGAAGTTTAGAGGGAATAGTGATTGTCCAAGACAATCTTGATTTTGACTTTGAACTTGAAGTAGCGTGGTAGAGTCATAGAGATTCTAAGTACAATCATGACTTTTGAGTTGATTTATTTTGAGGAAATAATATACTGTTTAGCATTAGGGCTGAATACTAATGTGTTTATAAGTCGGCAAGAAAAAAGTCTTTGTTTTGAAGGAAAATATTTTCATGCTCAGGGATAAGCAGTGATTGAAATTATGAAATGTGTAACACAATGCCTAACCTGAATGTTATAGATTATAGCATTGTTAAGAGTCCTACATTTGATGAGATACGGCTTGAAAATGTGTTTATAAGTGGTGTTTAGTCCCCACCTTACAAATTGGTTTTGTAAGGGTTGAGTTTGGCCCAACCCAAATTTCAAGAAGGATATGTCTGGGTTGACAATTTGATAGCGTGTAAAAGTGTCAGATATTTGCTTTGTGCTGCTCAAGTTATCAAATCCCAATACGAACTGTTTAGGGTTATAAAGTGCCATGACTCATGACAACTGCATCCAAGCTGTTGTATAAATCACACAAGCTTGAAAACCTTTATACTGTCTTTATTTTGTTTTGGTACAACAACATTCATTAGCTCGACTATCTACCTGCCACCTCAAGTTTAAAATGAAGATCATGTTTGGACAATTGTGGCTCTTGCTCAGCTTTGCATGTCAGGAAGCTGCGGTCTCCGTCATTTTAGTGTTTGTGGTTTTAGGCAGATTGTTGCAATCCATAAAAATATCCTATTTTATTTTTCGGCAGTACCGTCACTATTTGTTGCAATCCATAAAAATATTCTCGACCTGCAGTACCGTCACTATTTGTTCTGTTATTCTGTAGTTTTTCCTCAGCAAAAAGGGATTTTCTTTTTCTAAATAGGAAACCTTTTGGACATTTGGTTGGTTTTATGCAAATTACCTTATTTTCTTGTTCAAATGCCAAAATAGTTCTTCACCCAAAAAATTGCTTAGTTAGTTCCTTAACAGAACATTAAACACTGGCCAAGTTCCTCGCTCAATGACATTTCTTTACTTTAACCTTCATACACTATAGACTTTCTATCTGCCCACTAAAAGTATTGCAGATATGTTATCTAGGCGAAAGAAGTTTCAGTCTAAACTTTTGAATTTGAAAACTTGTGCTCCTCTTTAAAAAACTTCGGAGAAATAAGCATTTGTCCCTAAACCCTAATGAATGCTTTGGCAAATATCAAACTGCATGTTGATCAGAAACCTTATTTCAACTACTTATGGATTGTCTGATTTTTTGTTAATGTATGCAGGCAACGGCTAGAGGGGAGGAAGGAATGACGCTTTTCTTCGTTTGCTGCAACCCTAATTGTGGACACCGTTGGAGAGACTGAGATTCTTACATGCTCAAATCAAGGTTCAACTGTTTGGGTGATCTAACATATTTTGCGGTCCACTATTGATTAGAAGAGAGAATTTTGTAGTTACATGTAAACTTGGGTGGTGTGTGGAGGACTATGATGTAGATTACAGAATTATGTGTGCTTCTTGTTTTAAGTGTAGTTGCTAATCAAATGATTAATGGAAAAATCCTTGTGGGTCAGTGTGATGATAAATTTTATGGATGACCCTCAATTTTTTTTGTTTGTTAAAAAGAAAAAGGAAGAGTATGTTTGGAAATTGGATTGGATGTGTAGAGCATGCAATATAGTGGAATGGAAGTTATGAACAGAATTGAAAATCCATTTTTTAAGATTAAACTAGTTTATTTCATTTCATTCAATTCCACTCCATATCACCAATCCAAATATATCCGGAGAGATGAGAAATCGGGAATCAAAATGCCATTGCTATTTTATTTGTTACGTTTTGAGATAATATTTGCTTAAAAGGGTCTCTTATTAAAAGTTTATGAAGGATGCTCATCACCCAAAAGAAAAACAAAAAACAGGGAATTACCGGAAGTTTGGTTTTAGTAGTGGAAAGCTCTGTTCCGGTAGTGAAGAATAGGATGAAATATGTTACTAGAAGCGGGAATTTGACAGTGTTCTTTTATATATTGTGAGTAAACTCATTTAGTGTTTTTTATATATTGTGAGTAAATTTTAGAAGGTAAATGAAAAATCACTAAAGTTTATTAGTTTATGGTTGAAAAGTTTGTTGCCCTCGTCAAAATGTCATTGCCTTTTCTTAAAACAAAATTCGACCCACCAAAGTCTTGCTAGTATGGTTGAATGAGTTTGTGTTTTGCTAAAGTTTTGGGGGTAATTTGAGGTCTATGGAGGATATCATGCTTATCAAGTGTTTAAATACACATCTATTAATTATTTATTCAAATAGACATGGTTCTCTAATGTTCAAATATACATTTTAAGTAACCATGGTTTGTATTTAAATATGCACTTAAAATTATAGTTAATAAAGTTTAAAATCAAAGTTACTTATGTATAGTGGATAGTTGATGTACTCTGACGTAACACCTTTTTACATTCAAAACATGCATAAAACCTCAAAACATGTAGCCCAAGACATATATACATTTTGCACATGCATAAAACCCTCAAAACATAGCAAGTATATATTTGGTAAATTCCACTCTCTATTTCCCAACTCCCAAACTCGCCAAAAATTCAGTCAGAATTGTATTGGTTTATTATAATTAGGAAAATTGAAACCAAAAGAATCTTCTATTTATAATTATTATAGTTCAAGAATGAAAAGCATCGGTAGTAACCACCCCACTCAGAACAAGAAATTCTGAATGTGAATTTCGCATTTGCTATCAATAAGGTGTCTCTGTACAAATAATGAATGGTAGCCGCAGAATTTTCCACAGCAAAATGCTACTTTATCCCGATATTGCTATTCCTAACCTCAGAATCTAATTTCACTAAAACAAGAAGGAAAAAAACTAATCCAAAGGTACAATAAAGAATCTATCTACAAAAAAATTATGGGGGAAAATGGCAGCTGGGGCTGCCTAGACCTTAATACTCGCCTATGTCCTAAAGAAGCAAAGAGTTATACAGATGGTAATGTCCGTGCAAACCACTCTGCTAGGCGTTTGATTTTGGCCGTCATCTCTGCATCCTTTTCAAAAAAAGAGGTGGTGTTAGATAGGAGAATTGAGACATCATGCTCCAGTGCCTCCAAACTCCGGTAGTAATTATTCTCCAACCTTGACTGTATCAATTCAATAGACAGAGGAACAGGAAACCTGCAAATTTACCAGAAATATATAAACAAAATGTTGATTCATTTAAATAGTTCGGATTCAAAAAGGATGGATTGAGTACCTGTTTGTAAATTTCGACTTATTTGAAATTTTGTTCAACTCATGCAACCCATAACGATCCTGGATATTAGTAAGAAAGAAGTGAATATTTACATTCAATTGTAAGGGTAAAAGACATCTGCATGGTATGGATTTTGGACGGATACCTGAACTTTGTTGCCTGACTGCTGTAATTTGGTGAGAGCAGATAGCAGTTTATTTCTTGTGTTCTCATCAATATGGGGCTGTTCCCATAGAGTATCAGCGTCAAAAAGCTCCCAAGGACTATGCAAATGTTCATCAGAGAGGTCGCTCTTGTACCGAACACTATATCTCTCCCATGGACTGTCTGGAAATTCAGAAGATTTGGCTTTTACAAACTGAATTCGACCCTCCCACCAATTACCAGAGGAATTATCCTCATTCTTCCACCAAACCCTGCATTTATCCCTGCGTGTCCAATTTCTTTGGATAGCAGCATCAAACCTAGTTCTCTCAACAAGAAAATCAGGGAAACTAGTCACTTCGGGCAGGGTTAATTTAAAAGTTTTGCCAACAACACTTGAATTTGGATCTACAAACTGGAGGGTCATTTTGCAGCAGCTATCACCAGACCCTGGAACATGAGAATACTCAAGGCTTTGAACTCTACAATATTCTACAGCTCTTAGATGTTCCTTAATTGACATCCAAGGCCCTGATTCTCTTTTTCGGCTATAATCTATATATTCCTGGTGCCCCTGAAAAAGAGACATTTTCAAAAGTACAATATCAAACTTTAAAATAAAAACTAAAAAAAGGAAAAGAAGCTACATGCAAAAATTACAATAAAAAAAAACATCAGGAGAAACCAAAGGTTTAACTTGTAGTCTCTATCATTACTAACCTGTCGTAAATATACAACTTCATCTCCCTGTTGAGGAATATATCTACATCCTTCCTCATGAGTTGATAACAGCAACCAGGATCCCTTCGCAGCTGATTGTAGTGATTTCCTTCTATTTACAGGACTAGTCTCACGAATATTATAAGTAGACCTCCGATTCCTAGTGGACCTCAAACCGACAGTCAATTTTGAACCAGAACCCTTCTCTTCTTCTGTGAGTTTTCCTTTATTTCTGAGAACAGCATGAGGAATCCTAAGTATACAAGATCCATTTCCTTCCTGCACTTTAAGATTACTCTGCTCATTACTTGGGTCACAAGTACCTGGTTCCAACTCTAGGGAACCATTGGTATGAAGAGCTTCATTTGTGCCATTACTGTCCACTGCCACATTGAAATTACTGTTGCTCCCATTTGAAGTGGATTCTCCCAAGCCACTACCATCAGCTAAATTAGTCACAGCCCGATGTGATCTTGTTCTTCTATAAACAGCTTTGAACATTTTATCCCTGCGTGAATATGGTTCTAGTGAATCATGTGAAGTACTAAATTGTTTATCCTGAGCATCAACTTCTCGAGAACCATTTTCTCTCAGATTAGATGTTCTAGTATTGTTGTCATCCTTAACGACAACTACATGCTCTTCATTGTTCAAATCATTATCAACATTACTGCTAGATGCATGATTCTTTAGCACTGAAGATTTTGTTTCAGGCTTACATGGACTTTCAGGATTCCTCGTACCCCTTTTAGACCTTAGCTTTGTTGAAACAGAAGGAAAACCAATATTTGGTTCAGGTAGTTGGTCAGCCCCATTATGGCCAACAGATACAATAGTATCCTGGGGAATCATGCATGCAGAAACTAGTGATTCATCTTGATCTCTGTAATTGCTGGAAACTGTGAGTGGGTCTCCATTCTCAGTAGATTTAAAAGGCTGAGAGGTAGTACCAGCACAATTTTCATCTATTTCTATCAAACTATCTACCTTATCATCATTTTGGATTTCTAAAGCAGGAGTTGATGTACTGCTGAAGTCCTTGTCCACTTTCTCATGCCCAATACTAACATTTTCTGTTTCATTGAGAAGGTTTGGACATTTTACAGAGTTGGGATTTCCACCTGGTGGCACAGCTTCTCTTGCTCGGAGAGGTTTAGATGAACGAGCCCTAACCACCCCCCATCTAATTTTCTCTAGTAAGTTTACATGGTCGGCTACCTGGTCAAGTTTTACTTGACCTGATCTTTCAATTGAAGAGTAACTTCCATTGCCAAAACAATATCCGGGCTCTGTAGAACTCGGTCTGTTCCTATTAAAATCAGTATATTCTTGAGCAGTTTTTGACGACGATCCAACCAACCCAGCCTGGTTGTCAAACTCATGTGTGGGTTTGGATGAATCCCGAATTGGCAATTTGAGGACTAACCTCCTCCTGTTTGTTGCATTTACATTAGTATCAGTCAACTCGTGAGATTTTGTGTCCTCTGATTCATAGAGTAATACTTCTTTTCCCTTAGAATAATTCCGTTGGTCATTCTGGGAAGCTCTACCGGATTCATCACTGTCAATATTAGACTCTTGCAATGTTGAGTCACTATCTGAAGAATCACTAACCAAACTATCTTCTTCTCTTTCTGTTGGTGCACCTGTAATTTTTGAGAATAAATGCAGAGCATTGCGTGCAGCAGCTCTTTGAGGTCTGGAAGATTTTGACTTTGAAGATTTCCTCCTTGATATTTTTTGTCCACTTTTTCCCTTCCTACTTCGGCTACTACTGAGAACGTTGTCTTCGCACTCATCCAAATTCCTCCTTTTCACACGTCTCCCAGAAGAAGTCATAATCTCAATCTGCAAAGAAGAAAACAGAAAAAATGTAAATTTATTTCAAACATGACGAGTATTCACTTTATATTTTCTACTTATGTACTTACTCCGGTCTTCTGTTTTTTCCTCTTCGATCTACGAATGCAATCCACGTGAGTGTCCTCATCGTCACTGTCATCTGTGCTGCAACCAGTATCACCAGAGGCGTTGGAGCTTGAACATCCTTTCTCACCGCGGGAAGAATTATCTTCGGTTAAATTATATTCTGAATCGGTATCATCAGCAAACACTTCAATTTCTGGCTCCCAATCCATCGCATCTATAAACTCAGGTAGTGGTTCTGTAAGCATGTCCAAGTCAGCCAATGGAAGCATATGATAATCTGGGTCCAGACTGAAGTCAGGGCCAACAGCAAGCTTTAGTGATGAAGGGCGCCACTCAAGGCCTAAAGCTCCAAGTCGTCTCTGCTGAAATTCACTCTGATAAGGTTCTGGGTATGGTATCATTGCTGAAGTTTGACAGCATATAACAAACAACTTATGAATAAATGAGAGGAGAAACAATATATTTATATGGATCAAACTTAGGTACAGTACCATAGGTACTATATGCCTACTGCCCTTCACAAAAGTTATATATAAAATATTCAGAAACAATTTTACCCATAAAATCAGGAGAAGTAGTTTAGGCAGTTACTTTGATTTTTCAGTGTAAACAGTAAGAACAGTACCTAGAGTACTGCATCTAAGTTTTTTCCTTTTTATATTGTGTGTGTGGGCAAAGATTAGAACCAAGAATGAAACTGACCTGAATCACAAAGCAAATCTTGCAAATTACGTCGATATGGAATGATCTGAGTTTCCTGACTCATTGAATATTTACTTAAATTAGGAAAGCAGATGGTATATGATTGAAAATAAAACAAAAAACATCAAAGAAAGACATTTTTAAACAACAAGTTTCATACATTGTGATTGAAACTTGTGTATATACAAAACTTATTACAGAAGCAGTGGATGGATGGTCCGCCACAAAATGCACAAGTTAATCAGCGTGAAAATTAAACATTGCACTACACTTCAGCATTGGGATTTGTTGTATTTGTTGAAAATATATTTATATTCATTACATATCATGTAAATAGGGATAATATCTCGCATATTTATTTTTGTATTTATTGCCTTGAGCCTATATAAAACAGACTCCGTTGTGTAGTTCAGACACACGGTTTCACCATATGTCTCTCTCATTTTCTCTTATTCAACATGGTATCTAGAGCCTATTAAGAGAGACAACCCTATACCGTGATTACCCCGGGACCCACTATCCTTCGGTGAGATTTTTTTTTTTCTCGGTAAACCGTGTCTCAATTCCGGTTTACCCTTTCTTTGTTGCTTGTCGTTCATTTTTTTTTTTCCAGCAAATCAGTCCACTGTTCATCACACGCACTATTCATCGCGCGGTACTGTTCATCGAAAAAAAAACCCTTCTTCCGCCACTGTTTCGCTGCTGGTTTTAGGTAACTACTTATTGATTATGGCTACTTATGAAGATTTTCTTCGGTGGAGAGAGTATTGTCAGAACTCGAGTTCCGCTGTTTCCACCGCACAAAGTGGTAATTCACCTGTTTGCATCTCACCTTCTCATAGCCCATGGATTCTCGATTCTGGTGCATCTGATCACATTACTGGTAATAAGACTCTTTTCTCCTCTCTCACAACATCTGGTTATTTACCTAGGATAGTCTCAGCCAATGGTTCCCAAACAGTCTCAAGGGATTGGCACTGTCCAAATCCTCCCTACTCTATTAGTTAAATCTGTCCTTCATGTGCCTGGATGTCCATTTAATTTAATTTCTATCAGTCGATTGACTCATTGGTGTATCCATTCGCACTTTGCGCAGTGATAATGCCCGTGAATATTTGTCCTATCAATTTCAAAATTTTATGACCTCTAACGGCATTCTTCATCAAACATCTTGTGCTCATACACCTCAACAAAATGGGGTAGCCGAACGCAAAAATCGGCACCTTATTGAAACCACTCGTACTCTCCTTCTTCATGGTAATGTACCATCTCGCTTTTGGGGCGATGCTGTTCTAACGGCGTGCTATCTTATAAATCGCATGCCTTCGTCTGCTCTTGATAACAAAGTCCCTCACTCGATCCTCTTTCCTGGTACCCCTCTTCACTCACTTCCTCCTCGGGTCTTCGGATCTACATGTTTTGTCCACAATCTCACTCCTGGTCTTGACAAACTTTCAGCTCGATCATTAAAATGTGTCTTTCTGGGTTATCATCGGTCCCAAAAAGGTTATCGTTGTTATTCTCCTACTCTTCGACGATATCTCATATCGGCTGATGTCACATTTTTTGAGTCTGTTACATACTATGAGTCGCTTCCTGATCCTTTGTCTGCAACTATTCCTCTGGACCTACCAAAGTCTATTTCACCTTCTCTTTTACCATTAGAGCCTATTACGTATGCCCCACCTGAGACACCTCCTGTGGCCCCTCCCACTGTCCCACTTGAGACTCCTCTTGTTGATCCTCCAACTGTACAACCTCTTCAGACTTATCGTCTTCGTCAACCACCATCGGTTGTACATGTCCCTACACCTGTTCTTGATACCGAGGTCACTCTAGACGCTCCTTCACCGCCACCTCCTTCTTTATCGGATCCGACCCTTGATATTCCTATTGCTATTCGTAAAGGTATACGTCCTACTCGTAACCCATCCCCTCATTACATTGGCTTGAGTTACCATCGTCTTTCTCCTTTGCATTATACTTGTTTGTCTTCCCTGTCTTCTGTTTCTATTCCTAAATCTCCAGGTGAAGCTTTATCTCACCCAGAGTGGAGACAAGCAATGATTGACGAGATGTGTGCACTTCAGAATAGTGGTAAATGGGAATTGGTTCTTTTACCGTCTGGAAAGTCTTTAGTAGGATGTCGTTGGCTTTATACGGTGAAAGTTGGTCTTGATGGTAAGATTGATCGTTTTAAAGCTCGTTTGGTAGCAAAAGGGTACACTCAAGTTTTTGGCCTCGATTACAGTGATACTTTCTCCCTTGTGGCTAAGATGGCCTCTATTAGACTACTCCTCTCTATTGCAGCCATTAGACATTGGTCTCTACATCAACTTGACATTAAAAATGCTTTTTTGCATGGTGACCTTGAAGAAGAAGTGTATATGGAGCAACCACCTGGGTTTGTTGCTCAGGGGGAGTCCTCTACCATGGTTTGTCGACTTCAGAGGTCTCTCTATGGTCTTAAACAGTCTCCTCGAGCTTGGTTTGGTAGATTTAGCACAGTAGTGCAACAATTTGGCATGATTCGAAGTGAAGCTGATCATTCTCTTTTTTATCGCCACTCAACCTAAGGGTGCATTTACTTGATTGTCTATGTAGATGATATTGTCATAACTGGTAGTGATCAACAGGGCATACTCCAATTGAAACAACATTTATCTCACCATTTTCAAACTAAAGATCTTGGCAAGCTCCGCTACTTCTCGGGTATTGAGGTAGCCCAATCTAAGGACGACTTAGTAATTTCACAAAGAAAATATGCCATGGATATTCTTGAAGAGACAAGTTTGTTGAATGCCAAACCGGTTGACACTCCTATGGATCCAAATGTCAAACTTCTACCTAATCATGGGGAGCCATTTTTAGATTCAGGGAGATACAGAAGATTGGTTGGTAAATTAAACTACCTCACAGTCACCCGTTCAGACATTTCTTTTGCAGTCAGTGTGGTAAGCCAATTCTTAAATTCTCCTTGTCAAGAACATTGGGATGCTGTGATACGAATCCTGAAATACATTAAAGGTGCTCCAGGAAAAGGTCTAATTTATGAAAACAGAGGACATACTCAGATAGTTGGTTATTCAGATGCCGATTGGGCAGGCTCACCCATTGATAGGCGATCCACTTCTGGGTATTGTGTACTTGTTGGAGGAAACTTAATATCTTGGAAGAGTAAGAAACAAAGTGTAGTTGCAAGATCTAGCGCTGAAGCTGAATACAGGGCTATGGCATTAGTGACCTGTGAGCTCATTTGGTTGAAACAGTTACTCAAAGAGCTTCAATTTGAAGAGGCAATACAAATGACATTAATATATGATAATCAAGCAGCATTGCACATTGCCTCTAATCCAGTTTTTTCATGAGAGGACCAAACATATTGAGATAGATTGTCACTTTATAAGGGAGAAGATCGAATCAGGCGACATCACCACTAGTTTTGTTAATTCCAATGATCAATTGGCAGATATATTCACTAAGTCTCTAAGAGGTCCTCGAATCAGTTATATATGTAACAAACTTGGTGCATATGATTTATATGCTCCAGCTATATATTTATATTTATTACATATCATGTAAATAGGAATAATATATCCCATATTTATTTTTGTATTTATTGCCTTGAGCCTATATAAAACAGACTCCGTTGTGTAGTTCAGACACGGTTTCACCATATGTCTCTCATTTTCTCTTATTCAACAGTATTAATACTCCTTTTCTTATTTTTACTCTTCTTACTACATTGAAAGTCGGGCTAAAAAGATAACCAAGTAAAATATCCTTTTATTTAAATTTAAGGCCCTTATTAAAGTTGATGCACCAAACTACTTATTATGTTGTTTTTCTAAAGGCATTGAAAAGTCATTTTGGGCAGCAGTATTCTAGTAAAAAAATCTACACTCGGACTAAAAAGAAAAATATAGGAATATTAATTCAAATGCCTCATTAACCCTCTTCCCCTACCCCATCAATAAGAAAATAAACCAGAAGACAGGAGAACAAGCAAAAAAAGATGTTCTAAGAGCATCATAAATGAAAAAGAAATGGAAGCAAGCATGCGATCCACTAACCTGGTCAAGTACATTACCATGAGTGTCTTGAATGAGAGGCCGATAATCACCAAGAAAGAACTGCAGATTTGCAGACGACATTAGGGCCAAAACAGTAGCAAATGAAAGAGAGAAAAACATCAGTTAATGTTGCATGTACCTGATCATATTTCGCATCTTTCTGGGACTCACCTTGGCCTGTGTTTAATATATATAGTTGACCAACATCATCAGATAGTATAATTGATGTTCCATCCCTATGCCATAAGGTAGTGTACAAATGAATTCATGACACATCATGAACAAAAAAGTTCACAGAAATAGCTATATTCCATGCGCTTATTTCCAAAATTAAGAACTGTAAGAACTAAAAAAGTTTTTGCTTCAAGCAGATCATGATGTCTTCACCAACTAAGTCAATTTCACTAAAGAACAGCACTAAACCTACATATGGTGGTGCATTTGATGCACACTAAGACATGGTACGAGCAAAACAATATAGGTAAAAGTGTAAAACACTCAAGTCCCACCCACCACAACTCTTTATTTGGTGTGTTGTTTTATGATCAATAACAAAATAAAACACGAAAGTGTTTAAGTGACGCTAGAAGAAGATAAAAGGTGAATAACTTCTGAGAACCATCAATCATGAACCTTGGGCTGTTGCCTGAGTTGTTACTTTTTCTCATTCAAATGGTATATTTGTAAGTAAGATTTAGCTTGCTTGAGGGTCAAACTTCAAAGAATGTTCAAAAATATAAAAAAAATCTTATAATGTCTTGATATCGTGCTAGAGTTAGAATAACTTCATTTATCTCATAGGATTAGTTTCTTATCTTAAGTATCTCTTAAGATTAGTTTTCATATTACTTAGTTATAAATAACTTCAACATGGTATCGAAGCTAGGTTTCGTAGGCAAGTTGTGGGAATTGGACTTAGGCCAGCGTTGTGCGTGAGAGTGGGTATTGAAGTTGCATTTGTTTTCCCACGTTGACAAGGTTTACGGGTTGTGCAGTGCTTATATGTGTTTGGACACCCCCATCCCTCGTATTAGCTTTGGACAGTGAGATCTAAGTCCATTACCAGTTTATAAAGACCACTTTAACCATACCTCTAATTGATATGAGATATCAAAAGTTTACACGAACCTTAAAATTCTCTGATACTAGAAATGTCATATGAGCCCTCCTCTACTAAATTACTAATACAAAAGACTAAACACTAATCTCTATTTATAGGGATACATAGACTCAATCCAAAATAAATAGGAAAAATCAGGAAACAAATAATAATACTAATAATAATAGTAATAATCATAATAATAATAATAATAATAATAATAATAATAATAATAATAATAATAATAATAATAAAAATAAAGGAATTAATCCTAAGAAATAATCTAAGATATGCTAAGAATGAAAACCAAACATAGGAGATAAACCAAGAAATCATCTAAGACATGCTTAAGATTGAAGACACATCACAGGAGATAATAAACAAAGATATTCTAGCACAATATCATGAGATATGAGATATCATTTTATTTTCTAACAAAGATGATATCAGATAATGAGAATAACTTTAGGAAAATACACACACAACCAACTTGATGCATAAAAATTTCTGAGTTAGACAGCAAGCACACTCATTTTGTACTTACGGAGAAAACTTTCCATCCACCAACTTGAAACGTGATATCTCATATATTCTGATTGGCACACCTTCCCATATCTGAATCATAAAAAATATGAAAATCATCTCAAAGATAGAGGAATGCCAATGCCTACAAATAAATGAGACAAAAGAAACCGGAGACTCACATCCCATACAATAGTTCTTCCATCATATCCAGCACTCATTGCTATCCTCGGATTAAAAGGATGAACATCTAGAACATATGTCTAAAATAAGCAGAAAAGAAAACAAGTTAAACCAAATAAATCAAAGAAAAATAAACATTCAAAACTACAAGTTTTTTTCCCTTCAGCACTTGATTGTAACCAACAGAATAAATTTAGCATATCATCAGAGAGAAAACGAGCAACTGAAAAGTGACGAGCATGGCCAATCAAAAGCAGACAAAGTAATTTAATGGTTATAAAATTAATCAATAAAATTATTCCATCACAGAAAATATTACTGTAGAACTATTAAAATCTTGCTTAATAATTAATATTATACGGTGCAACATCAACAACTTTAAATAATACTTAAGCCTAGTCAGCACATGTTTAAATGTTCGGTCATATTTCGGAATAACAAAGGTGCCAAGCATCCTAATAATGCAAAGAAGATTTTGTTTGTGTTAGAATATTAGAAAATATCTTATAATATCTTTTATATTATATTAGAGTATCTTAAATTATTTCTTAGGATCAATTTATAATCATAGAGATATCTTAGAATATGTCTCATTATTATTATGATTTATTCCTTATTTAGGATTGAGTCTATGTTTCTCTATAAACAGAGATTAGGATTGAGTCTTTTGTAATCAAGTTAGCATAAAAGTTATTATCAATAATATTCAAAGCCTTATTATTTTCTCTCCTCCTTTTCTCTAAAATCCCACAATTTCAACAGTTTGTATGAGTTTTAGGAAACACATAACTATAGATATCATATTGAGATCATAAAACCAAAAGACCAATTCTATGAAAGATTAATCAAATAGAATTGCAAGATCTGATGTCATTATTTGAAACAAAAACCAATAAACACAACATTATGCATCAGGTGTCCAGCTTGTGCGTTAAATATTCTCATAAATAGTTGGAGTCTCACCTCATACATTATATTTGCAACTAGGTAGTTAATCTTACATAGCTGCGGCCAACCCCAAAAAATGGGATAGTGGGTTGTGGGATACTAGGATGGCCACTACTTTTTTGGACAAATTACATGAATAATACTATATAAACATATATTTTTATGCAAAATTAAACAATGACTCAAACTCTGAAATAATCAAAAATACCAATAAAAACCCACAAGTCTTAATCAAAAGATACATTTAAATACCAACAAAAGGTAAGGAAATAAAGATGAATATAAAAACAGAGGCAAAAAACTTAGAATAAAAACTAAAAGCAGGAATAAGTAAAAAAAAAAGAAGGAATAGAAAGAAAAGAATGAAGGAATAAGCAAAGAAAGAACTAAAGAAAAAAAAAACAGAGGAAGGAGTAAGAAAGTAGAAAAAAAACAGAGAAAGAAGAAAGGAAACATAGGAGAGGAAAACAGAAGAACTTGGGTGATGGACGACGGTGGCTGGAAGGTGGGCGCCGCTGTAGGATCTTGCAGGAAAGGAGGGAGTGTTTGCTAAAAACTGGGTGGAAGGGAGTGTTCGAAGGAGAGAAAATCCTAAAATACCCCCATAAGTTTTTAAAATTATGGCAATCTTGGTTTTTCCTTAAAAAACGCATTCAAGTTTTCTGGGTCACGATAAACATGTGACCCGAGCGCGACCGGTGACCCGCGAACACGGCCAGGACGGACTCTTTCGTGCTTTGTGCTGCACCACACCATGCCACCATGGCCAGGCACTGCGCAGCGTCGGCGCGATCTCGCCGTGAACCGGCGAGATTGACTACCTAGATTTGCAAAAGGACAGTAAAAACTAAAAATGGTACCAAAGTAGGGAGACTGGGAGATATCCCTAAATCAAGAAATTAAACACTTACAGATTCAGTATGTCCAGTCAATGAGTGCACTAAGCTGCCATCAGAAGCATTCCAAACACAGATTCGGCAATCTGCAAGTTGTAGTTAGATAAATTATAGGCTATCGTCTTCCAATTTGTGAAACAACAATCAAATGGCCACGGCATTATCTTGACTCATGTACAAGAGTTGCATGATAACAAATGCAGTGCATAAATAACAATGTACAAATAAAATACTTTCTCATGTTCAAAAGAGGTGGGAACTTGACTAGGCCTAGGCTTATATTCACATTATGCGGGCTCCGTGAGTGGTATGGGGTCCACTTTAGGATATCACATATTCTTGTGTGGGAACCTTGTCACTTGGAGCAGCAAGAAGCAAAGTGACGTGGCCTGATCAAGCACCAAGGAAAAATTTAAAGCTATGGAAAACAAGGAATTTGAGTTATTGCGGATGAAAGTTGTACTAGATGATTTGAAGATATAGTGTGAAAGTCCTATGATGCTATCTTGTGACGATAAATCAAATACTAGTATTGCTCACAAAAAATTTCAGCGTGACATGACAAAACACATTAAGATAGATTGACACTTCATCAAGGAAAAGATGGGTAGCAAATTGATAACAACAACCTACATCCTTTTTGGACACCATGTGGCATATGTGTTAACAATGAACAAAGTCAACTTACTTGCAAGCTGGAAATGATAGATATCCAGTCACTAGTTTGAAGGAGAGTGTTGTTAGTGTTGTAAATAAGTAATTATTCACGTAATTTATTGGTTTTTTGTATTAGGCTCATTAATCAGCCTCATTTGTTAGAGACTTAGAGCTTAGTATTTCATTCAGATTACTGAAGTACACTTTACACAATTGAATGATACTTCAGAATATTTTTCTGAACTTACAGATCTTCGTATTTCAGGCAAAAGACATATCAAAATCAATCTTAAATTGACTATTTAAACTATGGAAAGTGCCTGATTGCCCAAGAAAATATTTGTCACGTATAAAGGAGAATGAGTCTAGCTTAGATTGTTCCCTGTGATATGAAACATGCCAGTCAAGTATTATTCTATCGACTTACGGTATACATGTTTAAGCTAAGCCAATTAAAGCCTGACACATGATTATGTTAGTAAACCACAATTAGGAGGGTGTACAATAGGAATTCCATGCAATCAGGAATGTTCACATTTATACAGTCAGACAACGGTGACCGTTCAATCAAAATTGGACGATTTATATTTAAGTTCAGTATTTAAATTAGGTTTAATTGCAGTTTTGATCCTCCTATTTTAACCAGGAAACTGAACAGAAGATTTGAACCACATGAATTGGTAATAACAGTAACTGTCTAGCTGACAGTTAATAGGTAATAGGAAGGATTAGTAACTGTCTAGTAGACGGTTAATTGATCAGAGGATACGAAAATAATAAGGAAGAAGGAGAATTAGTAAGTGACTCCTGATTTGGTTGGGAATTTCAGTGTAGGAGAGTTGAACGACTGCAGAGAGACTTTTTGTTTTCTGTATTCACTATTTAGTATTGACCATCTCATCTCGAGACACCAAGAATGAACAAAAAGATGGGATCAAGACATGAAGAAAACAACCAACTTACCCATGATAGCTGCAAGGACAAATCGGTTGTCTAGGCTCCAAACAATCATATTTACACCACGTGGAGTTGGTAGAATTCTCTGGCGTGGACCACCTCTCTGAGGTTGTGGAGGCATAGGTGGAGGTGGAACTCTGAGATGATATGCCCGAGTCCAGCGACCACTTTTTCCCTAAATGGAATAAATTTAACAAATTAAAATAACTATAAAAATTCATTGTTAAATAACCAAATTAATATTTTGCAATATCAATAATAAAGTAGGAAAATAACTCTTCTTTTTTTTGGGGGGTGCGGTTGAAAGCATATGTAGAAGGAGAATATATTTGGCAGACTTACATGTGACCTGCGTGATTTTGGAATCCATATAATAGCACTCCCATCACGAGAGCAGGTGACTATGTTGTCATGATTCAACCTGGAAATATTCCATTTAGATATATCAGATAGCAGAAGCAGGGAGAACTAGCTATATGACATTTCTCGCCAGAAGCAAAGGAAAGGAGGTGATAGGAGTTAGATCATTCCAGATGCTACTTGACACACACCAGGAATTCTTGAATTTGGGAATATTTTCCTCCTTCCAAGTTTCTGTTGTGGAAAATCGAGATGCTACTGCACATCCACTGCAAAAAGAGGCAGTGAAAACATCAGTCTGTAAAACTTTCTTCTATTAATAAAGATTATATCGTGTAGAAAATACTAACCTAAATTGCACATAGTTTACATCATTTTCATGACCAGACAGTACATCTATCTCATGAGTTGGTTGGTCTGCATCTTCCATACTAAGTTTACAAGCATTCCAGACCTGCAAAACCTTTAGTTAGCTCTGTAGACTGTGAAGCAGGAAATCCATTTCAACAATTTAGTGCATGTTTGGTTTTCATTATTTTACCCTTAAAACAAAAAACTTACACTATAACAGGATAGTGCATAGTGGGATGACCTCTATTCAAATTTTTTTTTGAACATATAAAATAATTAGTACAATGTACATATCAAATGTTTAAAAATAACAAATGCTCGAGATGTCATAGGTCCTGGTCACCCTCTTCCTATTGTTCAAATTGTTCCCCTGATATGCAATGTCGATGTACCAGTGGGTTTCACAAATGCAAAAGAAGCTTCGAAGAGCTTTTTTTTTTTGTGGACTGCATGTGTGTGTGTGGTTATGTATAAAAAACACAGCTAATTAACTTTTGAGGAGCTATTTTTTAATAAAAAAACAGTGAAAAAACACACAGAAGGCTGGGTCACATAAGAGGTGACCAGAGAGGAGGCAGGGTCGCAGAGGAGGCTGGGAATCCTGGGATTGCATGGCTGCGTTCAAATTTCAGAAACGACAAAAAGGCTGCACAAGGTTTTATTCTTGTAAACACTTATATTACATGAAAATACCGAAAATATCCCTAAACACATGTTTTTACTCTGAAAACATTGGCAGCAGCCGTGGCCACGACAGGCTGCGGTCTGGAGGCCATAAAGGCCGCGACAGTACCAACTTTAAATTTCTCAGATACAGTCTTCAAATAGTGGCCACCAGTCACTTTGCTCCGCCTCTATATCATGCTATCGATAACTTTGATTTAGAAGCTAGCAATGTTTCTCATTGCAGCTAGATAGTCTAATATGTTGAAAATTATCTAAAATCTCATAAACTGTTTACAGAGCAAGTTTTAGGGTCCATAAAGTATCTAATAGCCGATAAATGTATTGTTAGCATTTGACAACTATACAAATATGGTCATTGACGATATCAGGGTGGTCGGAAAATGGTAAAGGCCTAGAAGGTTGTCACCAACTGACAGGAGATATCCATTGATTGATGAAGAGACCAAAAATCAACGAGTACTATTCGGCTTTTATATTGTGTCTAACTAATCCTTACCAAATCGACTTGTAAGGTGAGGGGTGTCTCCTTATAAACATATTTCAGGTTTTATCTTTATTCTACATGGGACTTGGGTTTTTTCCAATACACTCTCACGTGCAACATTGTTTGACTTGGTGCGTGGCCCAGATGGATAGACTTCAATGCCGCATTAGGTTTTTATATTGGGCCTAGGCCTAGTCATCCATACAAAATCAGCTTGTAAGGTGAGAGGAATCTCTTTTTATAAACATATTTCATACCTTATCTCTATTGTGTGTGGGACTTGGGGTTTTTCCAATAAGTACTAAACAATAAATATTTGAAGTGATTGAATATGGACTATGATTTCGTATAAAAGGCTTGAACAGATATGGAAGAAAATTTTAGTTTGGAGAAGAGTAATCCATCTTCAGTCTTTTGAGGTTATTTTTTCATCAGATCATCACAATTCACAAGCACACATCAGAAAATCAAAAGAAACGAAACGAACCAAAATGTAAAAATTGATGGCTATTTTCTACAAAAGCAAATAGAAGCTACATTTACTTTCAAAAATAAAGTGTACAGAGTATATCAATGCATCACTATAACTATGAGGAAGAACTACATATTTATAAATATACCCTCGCAAGATTATCAGAGCTACCAGTGACAAAGACAGTTCCATTAGCATTAAATGCACAGCAAAAAATTTGATGGCTCTGTGGCATTGCATTTGAGGATGGGCCACTGCTCCTTCCTGAAGCCAATATGTTATACCGAGTTAGTTCTTTTCACCAAGAAGAAGTAACACAGGCATAGCTAACAAAAGAATCAACTAACCAACAGAATCAGAAGGCCTTGGAACATATAATCTTGCACTTGACTGGGTATGCCTTGCATCCCATATCCTACAAGTTCCATCGTCAGAGGAACTGCAAATAAAATAAAAATCATGAATTTAATTTAAAACAGAAAACCTGGAATGCTTAAGCAAAAGGGTCATCCACAGAAATCACTTTAGAAGGTTAATGCATGCAAAACCTATAGCGACATAAATCCATCAGTAAGGGAAATTTTCTTAGTGTCATAATCACACAGCATAGCATCGGTTCAAGAAACCAACAAATAGAAGAAATCAAATTCCCAATTAATGAATTGATGCATCAATCCAACTCTCATAGATGATCTCTCATAAACTAATTGAAGTAACTTGTGAATTTATAATGAAGTTGCCACTTAATATTTCATAAACAAATATATTGCACTCCTAAATTTAAAGGAAAAACAGAAGAATCAATCATCAAGTTTCAATACAAACATAACTGTGTGCAATAATATCTGAGGAATATAGAGAATGCATATTTGCCCGTCTCGTGATTTGAGAAATCTCCCATGTTATATCCAGCAAGCAATATATATTTAGATGATGGTTATTTATGATTACCAACTGGGACTTAATTATCCTCATGACTGGATTGGTACCTAAAATGTTACTAAGAATATTTGTAAAATAGAATGAAACTATTGCATAATATGCATTTTCTGATTCGACATGCATTCACACAGCCAAGCATAAGTCTATTATAAAACTCCTTTTCAATTTCTTCAATAAACACAAGACTTACGATAAAAGCTGATAAACAGCATTAGGTCTGGGACTAAAGGCTATGGCTGTAACAGCTCCAGTATGTCCCCGCAAAACTGATATTGGTAAGCCATCTGGCAAGCGCCACTATGAAAACCAAATAGTCAAATATAAAACACTAAAAAATCCAAAGGAGAAGGGAGAGAAGATACAAAAAAATTGTTGACTTCATCACATGAAAGCTTACAACTCGAATAATACAGTCATTTGATGAGGATGCAACTAAAGCATTGTTTGAACTCACAGCCAAGTCAGTAATGTCACCCTATCAAATATAGTATGTAATTCAATCTAATGGTCAGCAAATATTAAAGCAATGCAAATCTAAACGAAGAGGAGAAAACATGTTTGAAGTACTAAAAAATACTCACTTCGTGTCCACGGCAACTGGCCAAACTATATGCAGTTTCCATTGACCAAATTTTTACGAGTCGATCATCTGAACCAGTAATAACATATCTTCCTGACCGATCAAATATAGCTGTAGTATAAAACAAACTCAGTTGAATGACATTATTAAGCTGCCCACCTCCAAAAACACAGAAAAATCCAAGAAAAACAGCAACGGAAATAATACTCACAGCAAGACCCACGCAGCATGAATATATCTCATCTTGGAAAGGTACAGTAATTGAGTTAACATAGAATATCCTACATATTTGAAAGTAGGGGGGAGCTTCTCCTGTCGTGTTAATTCAGGGCATTTATGTTCATCTTATGCTTGTGTCACATCATGTTTAATCAGTTTAATAGGGTATTTGGCGTAAAATGCTTTCTCCTTTATGGGTGTCCTTGGCCCCCAAACTGCCATGTCATTGGAGTGTGCTTTTGGCTTCTCCTTTCCTGTTCCGCTCTGGCTATTTTGAGGGAGAAGATTCAACTTATGATATCCAAAGACTGGAAATGGGCACCATCGGTGCAGTCTAGATTTTCCAAGTTCCTTAGGGTTTGAAGTCTTTTATTTTTGAGAATATTTTAATAATTTTATTCTCCCCTTAATTGTGCTTCCTCACTTTCCTCTTTACTAAAAGTAATCTAATGCTTTAGGAGAAAAGGAGAGTTTATAGTATTTGTGGCTTTCAAAAGAGATAAGAAGTGGACAATTCATGATTTTTCAAAAAGCACTAATGGAACATAATTGAAACAGAAGCAAGGCCACTTTAGCTCAGCAGATCTAATTGACTTGGGTAAAATATGATCCACGTTCTCTGTTATGCAAAGGAAAACTACAAACTTGTTGTTGGGGAGAGACAGCAGGGATTTTTACCTCGGAAGGTTTTCTCGAAAATAAAATAGAATACAGGAAAAAGGATGATATTAAGCTAATAAAATGTTTAATGCAAGGAGTAACCAACAATACTTGGAAGTTTGCTACAACTCAACTTCACAATACATCATTTTATCAAATCATCCTCTCTATCAATCACCATATTTTGCCCTCTATATCTATGTAGTCAGTAGTAGGGCCAACCCCCAAAACGCTATAGCGGTGTAGCAGGTAGAGGTATGACCACTACATCGAAGTCTAGGTGAACATTACAAGCAATTTATACCATACACATATAGAGGCTAAAAAATAAAAAATAAAAACACTTAATACATATTCATTAGTCATAACTTTAAAGTTCATTGCTACTAATATTTCAAATATAATATAAAGCAAAATACAGGACTGTAAACGCAGAAACAAAAAAACAGAGCACAATAATGGGGTACCACGAGAAAGCTTTGAGAAGAAAGCTCTGTTGGCAGGGACGAGAACAGAGCAGGGATGAGAAGACAGGGACGAGTTGAAATCTCTACTTTGAAAAGAAAGCTATGTTGGTAGGAGAAGAAGGGTCGAGAAGAAGCTTCAGAACATAGCTTTCAAATAGAAGGTCCCGTACAATTACTGTATGTCTACACCTTTCTTATTTTTATTTTTATACTTAAAAATAACCGAGAAAGAGAAAGACAAAAAAGAAATTAAAAAACCCTAAAAAAGTTTAATCAGTGAGGGTATTTCTGACTTGCCATCCTTAAATAACTGTAGCATTTCTTCCCTGCATGAATTTGTCTTCTCCCACCCGCAATTGCACCACAAAGAACACCGCTACGGCTGCAACCCTAATCCACGCCGCAACACCGTTTTGTGTAGCGCAGGGCCACTGCGACGGCCACAACTGACTACAGAGCTCTACATCATTGAATCTTCTTAACTCCTTTCATATTTTGGGCACAAACTATAACTTTGGGAGTTCTTCAATTCAATTTGGATCTTTGAAGTACCAATGTAGTAATGTTAGAAAAATAGACACAATCAAGGACTAACCTGATTGTGTCACTCCCTCACCTACATGACCCCTAGAACACTGAGAATTTAAATACTCTTTATTACTTTCATGAGCATTCCTTTGTTCTTCCCCCCATGAAGTTTCTTTTCTATTTCCAAAGGGTGTATTGATGGAGCAGCTGTTGCTTTGATAAATCTTGATGAATAGGACAGCCCATTACTAAAAAGCCAAGCTTGAAGAGTATCTACTCTCTGCTAAAAATCAGCATCCCATGCTTCGCACTCGGCTTTGAAAGGGACTTACTCTAGTATCAGTCATCTCATTTTCAACTAACTGTTCCCAGTATTTAAAATAAGTAATAGAGCCCTCCCCGATAATTGTCTATTATAACCATTCAATATAAACATGTAAAGAAAGTAAACTAAAATTTACACAAAAGGTCTAAATACTTTGTATTATATAGAATAACCTACCACAATAAACAGCATTACGGTGCCCTCTTATTCTCTTGATATTTTGCATCTTCTGCACCATAGTAGAAGGTTTTGCAATGGCATAGCATGCAGCACGTATAGATGGTGCACGGTGGTGTCTTGAAAAACCACCCCCGATTTCCCTCAAATGAAGCCCGTGAACCTGATTGGCTTTCATATGAGGCCAGCGCATATAAGGAGGTGGTGGTTTGACTTCTTCATTCATTTTATCCCTGTCATCTATAGAAGAGAAAAAAAATATAATAAATTCAGATAGAGAAAGGCAAAGCTAATTCAATTAAAAGCACAGTAATAAGAGCACCTAAAGTGTTCAAACTCATAATAATTAATGCATAGATAAATTACACGTACAGCTGAGAAGTGAAAATGATCCCCTTCCCAAAAGAGTAGGTACATCAGCTGCATTTGGAGCATTTCCAGTACTCGTGCCTGGTGACACGGAGGCTGTGTTTAATAACAATTGCTTCAAAAGCTTTACCAAGTGATCCTTTCCAACATGAGGATACCTATATAATAGTTAATTACAACATCAATGAAAATATCACAATGGAAAACGATACATTAAAATAGTTGCATCCTCATTTGTTCACTAGTTACATCCCATTACTAGCAACCAAACAACCATACTGTTAAACACAACTAGGAAAAAGGTGATAAAAATGAATGAGAAAATGGACCTGTGCTGATGAACTTTGCAGACCTTAAAAAGGTAAACACAGTCATCGACAGATAACACACTAAATTAAAACATGGTAAATACCTCTCCACCAACTTATTGTAACTTAAAGGGAATGATTGACCATCATCGTCTACATCTCCACTACATGCCCCACTCCTTGAATACCAAGCATGATACCTTCTAGGCAAAAGTTGATTCTCCCGAAGCTCATTCCAAAACTGTAAATAAGTTTTATGACATGGCCCAGCAGAAAGGAAGTGCATAATGAGAAAATATACTTCCCTAAGATCAACATCCACATCCATGTCATGATTCTGATTTGCCACATCAGGCTGAGTTTTCTCAGGGACCTTACAAGAGAAACTCAAATGTTTCAAATTAACAGTAGGTGCATCACCAGAAGGAACATACTTCTGCAAAGCCATATCCCTGCGAAACATCACAGGATCATATAAAGCACCAATCTCAAAATAGAACCCTACAATTTACAAAATAGTGATAGTAAAATCAAAAGACAATTATTACATAAATGATTAGATAGAAAAGCAACAACCAGAAAAGAGCCAATATTCTGACCTTGAATTCATTTATCAATAAAGGATACCATATAAAACAAAAGCAGGATTATCTTTGATTTTCTTGTTTATCATGATTCCAATGTCTAAAAACAAGATGATAATTACCACCCTTTCATCCCATTCCCACCAACTCACCCTCACCCCAAACCACTCCACAAATTTAAATTTATCTTAAAATTAAGCAATTGACAAAGAGACGTGACTGAGGCGCGCGAATTTAAAACCACAAGCTGCTAGTACTAAAGATAAATAACATCCTAAAGAGCATAGAAATAATTAAAAATAATCTTTCAAAGGAAAACAAGGCTTTTATCTATCCACCTAGACAAATAACAGTGTATTAGAGTTAGGGTTTCGTCTGAAGAGGCATAATCTCATTAAGAGACATAGGTGTCAAGTGTACAGTGCCGACTTCTGGAGACATAGCTCATTGGCTCTATGATTAGAGTCTGTGACAGGGAAAATTGGTATTGTGTTTAATTGATTACATTTGTGTCAGTAAGCATAGGGCCATAGGGGCAGGCAATAGTAACGTTGATTACAAATTTGCATTCTTTAATGACCATGGGCTAGCGGCTCATGGGAGGCATTCCTCCATCCCAAATCCTACCATACCACACAGTACGCAGTTCCAAAGCATAAGAGGGTAAGGTGGTAAGCCTGCTCTAGTTGCTTTGAGGAAATACAGAGCAAATCACATTAATTAATGAAGTAAGCATGCATAAAAAAGACAGGACAACATCCCTCCCTCCCCCCC
>NC_021160.2:8790671-8799048 GCF_000331145.2 Cicer arietinum | reverse complement strand
TTTCTTCTCTTAATTTCAATTCTAAGCCACAACTATTTATAAATCATCGCCTAAAATCACCAAAAAGTCCTTTAAAATAAGTACATGATTCGTCT
Source organism: Cicer arietinum (assembly GCF_000331145.2). Classification (NCBI taxonomy): domain Eukaryota; kingdom Viridiplantae; phylum Streptophyta; class Magnoliopsida; order Fabales; family Fabaceae; genus Cicer; species Cicer arietinum. The sequence goes on along the minus strand of NC_021160.2, from coordinate 8,798,953 downwards.
ATAAAAATATGAAGAAGAAACTAACTGCTTTCAAAAGTCTCCAATTTCAATTAAATTGCAGGTGAACTTTTCCTTTTCTCTGTCATTTTGTTTTCTTTACACCACCTATGGGATACATGATTCAGTAATTCTCAGCCATCTCTTCAAGACATACGTAACTCAATGAAAGTATGATTAAGATATCCAATTTCAAACTCACAAATTACTATTAACTTTCATTTAGATGAACCGCCAAGCACCTGTTTTTAAGCTTCCAATTTAGTATTCTGATTCAGATGGCCATTTTTCATTACACATCCGCCTTCTAGCATGCCAATGTCACATGTCTAGACAAAGTGATAATTGGTAATAAGAGCATCTCCAATGGTAGAACCAATTTTTAATTCTTAACTTACTTTTCGAAGCCCAATAATGCCACAACCAGTTTTAAGAATTTTAGCAACTTTCCCCTCCAATGATGCAACTTTAAATCGGTCCCATGAGTTTACCTCAATTATGCTTTAATAGTTAAAAACCAGGTCTTATGTAATTGTAAGAACGACTCTTATATTAGTAGAATTTGAGACCAATAACATAAACACCTCAATTTTTCAAACAATTTACGACCTAAAGCTATCTGTCCTTCAAATATCATGTTAAACAAAGCAAATATCACCCAGCTGCATACTGCCCCATCTAATACAAAACAATTCTGAAAAGAACACCTACTCAGAATCACTCTTTAAACACCAAGATCTGAACAGTGAACATAGAAGATGAAAATGACTATAAAGTGAAAGGATAACCAAACAGAAGCAATTAAGCAACAAAGAACAATGTCAGCCACTCATCAGCGTTCACATTTCGAAAATCGCTCACACACAAACAAAACAAACATATAATGGAATAATATCTGCAGCATTAGATATAATATATCTTAATAAATGAAAATATACTCCGATTTTCAAATCATGTGAAACAATTCTACCATAGAAAAATTAAAATCAAATTCCATTCATCACACCAATCAAACTGAAAATCCAAAGAGCATAGTAATTAAAAAAATTAAAAACCTCATGAATGAGTGACAGATTCAACCAGAGAAGCAGTCACCAATACTCCAAAACTCTCCTCTGCAAAACTGAAACCCTGAACCTCAGGAGAATCCATCACACATTCATCTGCAACATTAAAAACCATAACCCTAAATTCAATGTGCCAAAGTTTCACAACAATATAAACCAATCAGAACAAACACACAGTGAAAATATCCACAGAAAATCCAACACATACGCCAATAATAATAATAAATAAAAACAAACAACAATCCCTGAAAATTCAAATAAAAATTAAGTGTCGAAATTGCAAAATAACATTATTATTATTCATACAAGTGCCATGAATGAAAACGATTGAGTTTGCAGAAGTATATACAGTGATGTGGTTGGGTTTTTGGGTTGGAATTTCGAAGATTGAGAGAGTAATGATGTTGCCCAGGGAAATTCGAATTTGTGAAGAACGCGTCGAGTGTGAATCACGCGCTGCAATGCGAATTTTGATTCAAGGAGGGAGCACTGTGCAGTGATATTCGTCTCTTTTTTTTTTTTTTTTTTTGATTTTTCAGTGTATTTATAATAAGAAAATATTACGAGGAGACACAGAAAGAAGCGAAGGAAGCAGAGAGAGGACGAAAGAAAGAAAGGGATTGAACTAAACGATGCGTTTTGAGCTTTTCGGTACGGTCACCACTCACCACTCTTCCTCGGCAAAATATGCTTAAGCAACAAAAAGTTAAGTATTTATAATTTCTAAATTGAATCATAAATAAGCTAATAAATAAAAATTATATAAAAAAATTAATTTAATAATTTAGAATTATATAAAAAAATTAGTTTTATTTATATAAACTACATATTAGCGCGTTTGAAAATTAAACTTTAATATTTAGTATATAAAAATTATTAAACTGTTCAGAATGCGTTCATGATATCTATTGAAGTTTTGAAAATAACTAATTATATTATGAATCTTTGGTGACAGAAACGGAGTTTGAAAAAATATTTAAGGGTAAATTTTTAAAATGTTGATTGATAAATTAAATATAGTATTTTATTTTATATTATAACTTTAAATCGTAAATTTGTAATGTAAAGACGTAAATTTTTTTGAAAATACAACTACAAAAAGATGATAAACAACAAAAAGAAAATTAGTTTTATTTATATAAACCACGTATTAGCGGGTTTGAAAATTAAACTTTAATATTTAATATATATATATATATATAACTTATTAAATCTATGGATGTTTTAAAAATAACTAATTCTATTATGAATCTTTGGTGACACCAGTGGAGTTTGAAAAAATATTTAAGGGTAAATTTCTAAAATGTTAATTGATAAATTAAATATAATATTTTATTGTATGTTATAATTTTAGATTGTAAATTTGTAATGTAAAACGTACATTTTTTTGGAAATACAATTACAAAAAGATCCAATGGTAGAACCAATTTTTAATTCTTAACTTACTTTTCGAAGCCCAATAATGCCACAACCAGTTTTAAGAATTTTAGCAACTTTCCCCTCCAATGATGCAACTTTAAATCGGTCCCATGAGTTTACCTCAATTATGCTTTAATAGTTAAAAACCAGGTCTTATGTAATTGTAAGAACGACTCTTATATTAGTAGAATTTGAGACCAATAACATAAACACCTCAATTTTTCAAACAATTTACGACCTAAAGCTATCTGTCCTTCAAATATCATGTTAAACAAAGCAAATATCACCCAGCTGCATACTGCCCCATCTAATACAAAACAATTCTGAAAAGAACACCTACTCAGAATCACTCTTTAAACACCAAGATCTGAACAGTGAACATAGAAGATGAAAATGACTATAAAGTGAAAGGATAACCAAACAGAAGCAATTAAGCAACAAAGAACAATGTCAGCCACTCATCAGCGTTCACATTTCGAAAATCGCTCACACACAAACAAAACAAACATATAATGGAATAATATCTGCAGCATTAGATATAATATATCTTAATAAATGAAAATATACTCCGATTTTCAAATCATGTGAAACAATTCTACCATAGAAAAATTAAAATCAAATTCCATTCATCACACCAATCAAACTGAAAATCCAAAGAGCATAGTAATTAAAAAAATTAAAAACCTCATGAATGAGTGACAGATTCAACCAGAGAAGCAGTCACCAATACTCCAAAACTCTCCTCTGCAAAACTGAAACCCTGAACCTCAGGAGAATCCATCACACATTCATCTGCAACATTAAAAACCATAACCCTAAATTCAATGTGCCAAAGTTTCACAACAATATAAACCAATCAGAACAAACACACAGTGAAAATATCCACAGAAAATCCAACACATACGCCAATAATAATAATAAATAAAAACAAACAACAATCCCTGAAAATTCAAATAAAAATTAAGTGTCGAAATTGCAAAATAACATTATTATTATTCATACAAGTGCCATGAATGAAAACGATTGAGTTTGCAGAAGTATATACAGTGATGTGGTTGGGTTTTTGGGTTGGAATTTCGAAGATTGAGAGAGTAATGATGTTGCCCAGGGAAATTCGAATTTGTGAAGAACGCGTCGAGTGTGAATCACGCGCTGCAATGCGAATTTTGATTCAAGGAGGGAGCACTGTGCAGTGATATTCGTCTCTTTTTTTTTTTTTTTTTTTGATTTTTCAGTGTATTTATAATAAGAAAATATTACGAGGAGACACAGAAAGAAGCGAAGGAAGCAGAGAGAGGACGAAAGAAAGAAAGGGATTGAACTAAACGATGCGTTTTGAGCTTTTCGGTACGGTCACCACTCACCACTCTTCCTCGGCAAAATATGCTTAAGCAACAAAAAGTTAAGTATTTATAATTTCTAAATTGAATCATAAATAAGCTAATAAATAAAAATTATATAAAAAAATTAATTTAATAATTTAGAATTATATAAAAAAATTAGTTTTATTTATATAAACTACATATTAGCGCGTTTGAAAATTAAACTTTAATATTTAGTATATAAAAATTATTAAACTGTTCAGAATGCGTTCATGATATCTATTGAAGTTTTGAAAATAACTAATTATATTATGAATCTTTGGTGACAGAAACGGAGTTTGAAAAAATATTTAAGGGTAAATTTTTAAAATGTTGATTGATAAATTAAATATAGTATTTTATTTTATATTATAACTTTAAATCGTAAATTTGTAATGTAAAGACGTAAATTTTTTTGAAAATACAACTACAAAAAGATGATAAACAACAAAAAGAAAATTAGTTTTATTTATATAAACCACGTATTAGCGGGTTTGAAAATTAAACTTTAATATTTAATATATATATATATATATAACTTATTAAATCTATGGATGTTTTAAAAATAACTAATTCTATTATGAATCTTTGGTGACACCAGTGGAGTTTGAAAAAATATTTAAGGGTAAATTTCTAAAATGTTAATTGATAAATTAAATATAATATTTTATTGTATGTTATAATTTTAGATTGTAAATTTGTAATGTAAAACGTACATTTTTTTGGAAATACAATTACAAAAAGATGATAAATTGGACTAGAAAGTTACCTATGTATATGACAGACGGAGTAATGGATATAACATAGAGTTTTTATAATTTTTTTCACAAAATTAAATCCAAACTAATGAATAACATGTTGATTTTGTTATGTTTAGTCAATTGATATTAATAAAAATTAAGATATTTATTTTAACTAGAATGAAAAAAAACAATATATAAATAATTAAAAAAACATTAAAATACAATACATATTTAAGATAACACTATAGATATAATCTAATGATTTTATTCATATTACGGTCATCCATTTTAAATGAAGTGAAATTATACTCAAATCAATAGAGATTTTGTTTATTTTGTTTGAATCAAATTGGACTTAAACACATAAAACAAATTCAATTTATTTTATTTCAATTTTTCCTTTTGAGTTTATAGGTTTTAATTTTATATCTTTACACGAAACTCAAAATACGGCTTACAATTGAAATTTAAGTCATTCGGTGAAGTGTTTTTATAATTGTTTTAAATGTCAATTTTTAATAAATAAAAAAATTATTGGAGACATCAGTGTCGTGACCACTCTATGTCTCTACAAAACTTCACCTGTATTTAAGGATGCGGTTTTAAAATATATTTTATATGATATTATCTTTGTATTCTAAGGATGTGAATGGATAATAACTTGATATATACTAAAATTTAATTTGTACATCATTTAGTGAATACAAATAATTTTTACACCGTCAATTAATCATAATTATCAAATTATTAAAATATTTAATTTTTATCATAAATTACTTATCATAAATAGTCTTAAAGTCACATAGTTAATTGATCCTGATTACTAACAAAATACAATTTTGTGCACCGACCATATATGAAAATTTGTCTCTTTTTATTTTTTTTAAGAAATAGTTTAGTTTATATCTTAAAACATTTTAAAATATTTGTTCTTTATTTTATTCCTTAATTTTCTCAAAAAATTATCTAAGTCTCTGAGTATATAAAAGGTATATTAAAAAATAATTTTAAGTAAATATTTTTCAAATTTAATATTGTTAAAAAGTAATCTACACAAATTTTTAATATTACTTATATTTCAACTCAAAATAAAAAATGTTATATAACTTTTAAGTTTTATTTATTCACAGAAAAATTAATTAACTCAAGTATGTATCAAAAATACATCTTTACTTTTATCAAATATATTATGATAATTTTTATAAATACATAGAAAGTAGAGTAAATATATAAATGTGATGATATTTGTCAAAACAAAATAAATATAATATGATTGTAACAGAAATTTATAAATAAAATTACATTGCATTAGTACATAAATTCAAATCTGAGTTGACTACATCATTTTAAATATTGATTTGATTTTTAAAATTTATTATTTACTAATTTTTATAAATACATAGAAAGTAAAGTAAATATATAAAATGATGATGTTCTTTTAAAAAAAAGTATAAATATGATGGTAACAGAAATTTATAAATTAAACTATTGGATTTGACTACATCATTTTTAATATTGATTTGGTTTTTATAACAGTTTTATTATGATGTAACTTAATTGTTTCATTAATTATATATCAATACATGCTCCACCTAAGTGTGTTTATGGTGTAAAAACTGTACTGTATTTTTTCGAGATAAAGTTTTGATTATTTTTCGAAAATAAATTTCGGAAAAATAATTATAACAATTTTTTTTAGAAATATAGATATAAAAAATTTATCAAAAAAAATATTCAAAATTGTTCAAAAATAAATTGATTTTTTTCTCAAACAAGAAAAAACTGATTTATTATTATTATTGATTTTTTTTGAAAAAAAAAATTCTATATTTTTTTCGAGGAAAATAAATTTTGAAAATTTTATAGGATTTTTTTTTAATTGAGTTTATAAAATTTTAAAATTATTAAACTGATTTTTGAATTAATTTAGTTAACTAATTTGTTTTAAATATGTGGTTCAATTCATGAACTATTTAAATAGTTTTATTTTTTTTAATGCATTGCAATCTAATTTATCAATATAATATAATTAATCATATATTTTGCACACCACTCATTCTACCGCTTGTGCAGACCCCATGAATTCATTTGAGTTGGAATCGTTCTCTATTTGAAGTTACATAATTTGAGTTTTAGATTGAGTCTATATGATGAAAAGTAAATAGTAAAAAAAAACATATAATTTTAGTAGAGCATTTTTTAACCGTTATGTTTAAAAATATTAAAATTCCATCTAAAACTACACATTCAGAGATAAATTTTTATTTTCGAAATACGCATCTAAAGAAGTTTTTTTTTTTTTAATTTATTTTATGTCAACTTTGAGGGTGGGAAAATAATCTCCCTAAATTTAGATGCACTACACTCCATTGAGTCTAGATGTACTTCACACAAATTTATTTATTTTCTCCATGTGTTTTATATATGATTTAATCCTTTAAGTGTTATATTAGTTTGTTCGTCATCATTGTATGATGTTTATTTTTCCATTTTAGTGCGGTATTCGGAGAGATAAATGACTCATTTTGTTAGTATTGTATTTTGAGTAAGATGTTTATTGTAAGACCCTAAATTTTGTTGATTTTATTAAGCTACATGTGTAGTGTACTTTCCAACTAATAAAATTTTAATATATGATTTTAAATATCTATGTTAATTTTAAATAATATTTTCAAAATATAAATTAATCAAGAAAAGTTGGTAGTATCAAGATTAGACTTTTGGGTAGAATTATATTCCTCTTTTACTAAATTTTATTATGTAGTATTATTGTTTTGCTTTTAATTACTTATTTAAGTGGATGTATGTAGTATGATTTAATTTTTTTAGAAAATAAATATTTAAATAAGTATCAGGCAGTGAAACAAATGGACTTGACCCATAATTGTGATATTAGAAAGGGTTTTAAAACTCTAACTACTTATTACCTATATTATATGAAAGGGAAGAAAAAATTATAATCGTATAAGTGCCGAAAGAAAACAAAACAAAAAAATAAAAGAAAAAAATGGATCAAGAGAAAGAAAAAAAAAAGAAAATTAAGAAAACCCTTAAAAGAGTTAGCAATTAACAAAAAAAATTAACTATGATCATATTTACTTTATCTAACCACTTTTATTGTTAATAGAACAAAACTACTTATTGATTTTTATGGTAAAGTTCTTATTGTTGTTACCGGTAAAAAAAAAACTGATGTTAGTAAATGACTTTATAATGATGGATAATTTTGAAAATGGTGGTTGACGTTGTTGACGTTGTTGTTGTTGTTGTTGTTGTTATTATTATTATTATTATTATTATTATTATTATTATTATTATTATTATTATTATTATTATTATTTTATTTAGGCTTAATTGCAGTTTTGGTCCCTCTATTTTAGCTGAATCGCAAAAGTAGTCCCTCTATTTTGTTTCTCCTCAGTTTTGGTCCCCAAACAGAATTTTAGTCCAAAACTTAATGAAATTTTTGTTTTTTAAGTCGTACTACACCATTTAAGATCATATATTTCAGGTACAATTGTTGCAAATGAGATCTTGAGGCATTGCGTAACTTAAATGAATGCAAAAAAAAAAAATGAAATTTCATCAAGTTTTGGATCAAAATTTTGCTTGAGGGACCAAAACTGGGGAGAAACAAAATGGGGGGACTACTTTCGCGATTCAGTTAAAATAGGGGATCAAAACTGCAATTAAGC
>NC_021160.2:8774620-8790641 GCF_000331145.2 Cicer arietinum | reverse complement strand
ATTATTATTATTATTATTATTATTATTATTATTATTATTATTATTATTATTATTGTGTAAGAAATTCTTTTTAGTTTTGAAAACTAAATACATTGTTACTATTAAATTGATTGTTTTATTGCTCTATGTTATTTTGACCATTTTTGAAAACTTGATTCAAGAAATTGTTTTATGAGTTGGAACGGTTGAAATCAATAAATAGATGTTAGGAAAGTCTTACTATTTGAAAGATTTCTTTATATTTATAAAATGTTAAAGTTGGTTTTAAAATAAGTGATTGATTATAGATTAAAAATTTTACAATCTAATCAATTAAAGGAGTTAGAAATGTAGTTATTAAAATAGTTGAAATACTTATTAGTATGAGTCAATAAATTAAAAGAGATGATTTTTATTTGGGTAAAATTTTATGTTGCCAAAGTTTGATTGTTGAAGAAATTTTTAGAAACCTTATTGATGTTAAAAATAATGATTTTTCTAGAAATAATAAATGTGTTGAAAGTTGTTATTATAGTTATCTCTTTTAAAAAGTTAAGATTATGATTTTTATGAGACAATTGTGTGGGTGCTTATTTATGAAATAATAATAATAATAATAATAATAATAATAATAATAATAATAATAATAATAATAATAATAATAATAATAATAATAATAATAATAATTTGGTTGTTATAAGGGAGTTTGTCTAAGTCTTAAATTATACACAAACTTTATTTGAGTAGGAATTAATAGTTGAAAGACAATTAAATACTAAGATAATTATTACTTATTTGAAGGTGTGAAGCATAATTCTAAAAATTATGGAAACAACATTGGTAACGGTAAGGGCACTCAATTTGTTTTTCTACTTGAATTATATGTGATATAAATATATTGTGATGTTGTGTATTGGTTTTGTTTGTATGGTATCTTCAAAATATGTGTTATATGAATTACATGTTTATGAATGATATTATGAGATTAAATAATTTACGTATTTTGATTGGTACTGGGTGATTATTCAAGGTGATGACTTTGTGTCTAAACTAGTTTGGTTTATGACAATATTGAATGGTTTTGAATGCTCTGGTTGAGTGATATATTTTGTTACTAACTAATGCGATAACATTCATGCATGCATTGGTGGTCTGAACTTAGTCATGAGTACGTGACGAAAATTCATTGTAAAAGCAACGTGATTCAGAAAAATACTCAACGGTGGAGTACTGACATTAAATCCTGAAGAACATCTGTCCAACGGTGGGACTCTTTGATCTACAGGGTGGTGATATTCCGGAATTATGTATTGACATATAATTTAATAAATAGGATTTCTGCATTTTGGTTGATTTGTATCTTTGGTGTTTTGTGATTTTAATTGTTAAATGAAGTATATCATTTATTTTTATTTTGCTATAACAATTATATATGCATGTCTATTTGCTTTCGCAACCAAAGGGGTTTTCGGATGAATAGACGAAATATTTCTTTTAATTTCTAAGATGGGTAATGGTGGTCAGCTTTAGGAATTTTATTTATGTTAGACTCTAGTTCATACCATTTATTATTTTTTTATTCTGCTGTGATATCTTTGAATTATAAAACTTGAGAATTTCTAATTAATTATCGATTGGTTGTTTAATTTATGTGTGGTTTAGTATTTTGTTTGCACGAGAATTAAAATATTAAAAAAATGGAATGAATTTAAAATTTAGTATTTCGAGATATGTCGCAAAACGTGGGATGTTACATTTATGAAATTTATCACCAAATTTAACATAATTTCAGCCTTATATACAACTTATCAACACATGTTAAATTGATTTTGTCATAAACTATCTATAATTGATATAGCAAATATTGATAGATATTTTGTCTGCACATGAATGAAATTAGTGATTGTGAGTCTCATTAGTTTATGAAACGTTTTATGTATTGTTAGTGTATTTTTAACTTTTTTAATCATTATGTTTGATTTCAAAATATGAATGATGATTATCTTAATTAATAATCAATTTGTTTGCACTATTTAAAATTATATACGAGCTTTGGGCCTTTGGACATTTCCACTTATGTATCTGCAATTTTTTTTGGACTACTTATGTATATGTAATTAAACAATTTATTTTCTCACTCTTTATATTCGTAAATCTTTAAAATATATTTATGAATTAACCAATTAAGAGATACTTTTTATTAAAATATATTTTTAAATTGGTCAATCTAAAATAAAACCGTATCAATTCATTAGCCAATGGGAACTATTGTCCTGACAACTTATTTTTGTTTGTTTTTTTATTAGTTGGAATTATTTTTATTAGTTAGAATGTTTTTTTTTTTAGTTTAATACACTTTTAACTATCATTATATTGCTTTTTTTACATCTTACCCATTCCACTTTTTTTTTTTTTTTTTTTTTTTTTTTTTTTTTTTTTTGTATTAGAGGATCAAATATCTCTTTTGAAAAAATATTACCGTTTATTTTCACTCACTTCATTATAACAACTTATAATACTATAGTCTATTACTTTTTAAAATTTTCAAGACTAATTAAATCTTCATGTTTTTCTTAATTAAAAACAACTTGAGCCTTTATTCTATATTCTTCTTTTGTGAAATTATTATATTGAATTTGTTGTCTTCAATAAACAATATTTTTTATTCGCCACTTATCTAAAGAGTATTAGATGGTATGAGAAGAAACTCTCAAATTAAAACTGAAAGATTGAGCTGGTTGTTTGCAATTAACTAAAAGATCTAGACATCTCCAATTTGTACCATACCAGCTTGGTAATTGGATACATGATTTGGTTATAAAATCTAAATAATATAAATTTTGTGTTATGTAATATTTTTTATAAATTATTTTATGGCGCAATTTTCATAAAATAAGTGATATTAATAATTTAAATTATGATATTGCTTAAAGGAAAATTATATATTTGTTACGAAGCAACGTGGTTATAAATTGTAAGAATAGTGGTTTGGACTTGTTCTCGTGGCTTTAAAGTGCACTTTTCCTTCTATTCTGTAAGGTTTTAGAAGTATCGTTGTCAATTTTTCTTCTTTTTAACATATTAAATTATAATTTTATACAGTCTCTTTTAACTTTCGATGATTTGAGTTTTAAAGATGTATATATTTTTTATATCATTATGGCATTTTTTACTTCTTGGGATAAGTTTATATAAAATCGTTGTATTCCTCGATTCCATTTCTTTCTTTTTTGGAGAATTTACCATGAAGGATGTCCATTGATGATAATATTTGGAAAACGGGTTGTACAATTGTGTTTATTTGTTCTCTTTGTGACCATGATGTTGAAACTACTCAAACATCTTTTCTTTGATTGTCCTTTTGCCTAACGCATTTGGTTGTGACTTGGGGGAATCTTAAAAACTAACTTACCTGCTTCTAGCCTTTTGTCTGTTTGGCATGTCTAATTGGAGTCCTCAAGTGAAAGATGTGGTCATATCGATGTGATGAATGTATTATCGTGCATATGATTTTGTTAGAATAAGTTTAGATTCTTCAATAAGAACACTCCTCTTCATCAGACAATTTCTCCAATTCTTCATCTTTTGACTTATTTTTGATATGTCTCTTATCTATCACATGTTACTTACCTAAAGCTAAAATAATTGTTCAAGTCATTTGACAATCTCCTCCTTGCTACATGATTAAATATAATACAAATGAAGCCGCTAAAGACAATATTGGACCTTCCACTTGTGGTTTTATTTTCAGAGACCGTAGTTCTATCTCTTGGATGTTTCGTTGTGTCTCTTGGTATTCACAATGTTCTTTTTGCGGAACTAATGAGTGTCATACTGACGATTGAGATATCTTTTGAGAAATGATGACATAACTTTTAGTTAGAATGTGATTTAAGTTTAGAGGTTGTCGCTTTCTGAAACTCACAACTTGTCCCTTACAGACTTCAAATTAGATGAAAAAATTGTATTTGTCTTACCTCCCAAATGAGGTTTCAATGTTCTTATATTTTTAGGGAGAAAAACTCTTGTGTCGATTTGGTGGTTAATTTTGGTATTTTCAATAAAAAATTTGTCTTGTGGAATGTTATTTTTATATTAAACTCTTTGACATTTGAAATAAAATACTATTATTTTTACATTAAAACTCATTATAAGTTTACGGCTAAACGTGTTTCAACGATAATAGTGCTAAGATAGATAATGTCTAAAAAAGTTTTCGTGTTAAACCTCAACCACATTTTAAAAAGAAAAAAATGTAGTATTTTTTCTAGTATGGAATGTGTATGTAGTATCAAAATCAAATTAATCAATATTGAACACAAATTTTGATTTTTCTTCGGTTGAAAAAATAATTTACTTGGCTTGCATATATTTTGCGAGAAAGGTATATCAATTTATTGATCAACTCAAATAATATACATTGATATTTTTTTACTACGAGATACATAGATATATAAAATAAAAAAGATCCAACAACCCAACAATTTTTACGACTAAAATTGAAGGATAAATGAACATACATACTAACATGATAATTTTTTTAAATTTATTTTATAGATAAAAATTACTCATATTTTAAAACGCTATTTCGTCTTACATATCACTCTTAAGAGAAACCGTAGTTGCATTGAAGTCATCGTTGACAATTTCTCCATTCCTTCTTTCTCCACCAAATCCAAACGGATATTTCTTTTGTTTATTAGGATTAAACACTCCAAAATGTTTTTCTAATTCCGGACTCTTTTGATTCTCATCAAACATAGCAAAAATATAAGTTTCGGTAGCCCAAGGCCTTCTTGGAGTACCTTTACCAACATGACGAATCAAATTATCAAGATAAATACGCGCGTTATCATACGAAGTAGCCGACCCTCCATCCGACGGCCACCCACTCTCCGACACAACGACATTCACCCAACCGATTCCGGTATTATCAAGGGCCGCATGTACCGAATCCAACATAGCATCAAACAAATTTTGGTACCCATATTGACCATCTTGTACCATAACATTTGGGGAGGTGAAAAGAGCATAAGGTAGAGATATATCACGTGGGTTACCAACATAGCTAAAATAAGGGTAAACATTAACAAGTAAAGGTGCACCCGCATATACCAAGTAACCAATAAAAGGATCTAAATAAGACCTCACATCACTTCTAAATGAACCTTTAGATGGAGGAAAAGAATTTCCAATAAGGGTCATATCAATAGAAGTTGAAACTTTAATTTGGTCATGAAGATTTTTAGCTCTTATTGCTTGATATATATTTTGTGTGGCGGGTAGAACATATTGTGCAAGCCAAGAAGAGCCACCAATTGGACTCACTTCATTACCAACTGCAATGTATTTGATTTTGACACTTGGATAGAAGTTAAGTACATTTTTTTGTACCCATTGAATTGCAATGTCATTGTTTGTGGCTAGACTTTGAAGATCTGAATTTGGTACACCAAGAATGAGTTCAATGCCTGAATTTCTCAATGCTTGTAGAGCAGCTTGATTTGGATCATAAAGTCTCATTCTTTTTATGTTGTTTGCTTTGTAGAGATCTATTACTTCGTTTGCTGGTGGTAGATTGTTTCCCATCATACCATAACATATTCCTATTTGAGCATCTGATATAATAAAAAATTAAAATTAATTATATATTTTATCATATATATAGTCAATATTTGCAAGTGCGGCTTGTATATACTACTGATTAACAATATAGTTTAATTTCCATATGTATTGGTTTTGTTTTAATTAGATTAGTGGCGAAACTCAATAAAAGTATTTCAAATTCAAATTTGCTTCCAAATATATTTAATGTTTCTGCCGATATCATTTGAATTGTATTTATCAAACTAATTTCTATATATGTTATTAGGGTAAAAATATTTTTTAGAGCCATCCGATGTCACTGCATATCCTTTTATTTATGTAATGTGATAACATATCATGTTTTTTTTTTGAATTTTATTAAATAGATAAATCAAGTGAAATAAAATAGATAATATAAGAAAGATAATCTTCAATTCAAATCGAGTGGAAGTATGAAAGTTAAAATAAAACAAATTAAATGATAAAGAGGAACGTTGATAGTCCATTTAACTTGATTTAAAGAAAAGAGAAACAAGTTCTAATCTTTTGACATATCAACGATCACAAAATTAAAATAGGATAAATTTTAATATATATCTGTAAAAGTATTTTTATATTAACCATACATACAAATTTAATTAAACCTAATTCATACCAACATGGTCAATTTTGTTTGTTTGATTTAAAAATCACTCAATTTGTTTTTATAAGAGACGATGATCAACATTTAATGGGACTAATTATATTAACCATACATACAAATTTAATTAAACCTAATTCATATGAACATGGTCAATTTTTTTGTTTGCTTTAAAAACCAGTCAGTTTGTTTTTATAAGAGATCGATCATAATCAACATTTAATGGGACCAATTATATTAGGATTTAGATCTTTTCATTATGTTCATTTTAAAAATTGGTCAATTTGTTTGTATAAGAGATCGATCACGATCAACATTTAATTTGGATTAATTTTGGATATTCTCATTACGTTTTTTTTTAAATAAAAAATAAAAATCGTCCAGTTTGTTTTTATAAAGATCAATCATGATCAATATTTAATGGGACTAATTATATTAAGATTTGGATCTTCTCATGTTTATTATCTCATTATTAAAATGCATTAAGTGATACTTATATTTTTCTAAATTGTAAATCTTAATTCACTACGTTGTTTTGACAATTTAGTCACAGACTCACAGTTATATTACACGAATCTACTTCAACCACACACACACACACATATATATAATTGAGTTTTATTAAGTAATACAATTCATCAAAGAAAATCAACCATCACACCGATAAGATTGAAAATTAATTAATTAATTAGGACATTTTAATTTGCTGGTAAGATCTATAGTAATATGACTTTTTTAGGCTAATATAATAGTAGTATGGTTGCCTAAAAAAATAGTAGTATGAAATATGTATTATTTTACATATATACTAGCAAATTGAATGATTTCCCCGAGCAACTTGCTATTAATTAAAAGAAAAATCTAAAACTCAAATTAGAAGAGAAATAAGAAATTAAATAATCAGATCAAGTATAAATCAGAAGCAAAAAATTAAATTATATATAAATCAATAATTAAAAGTTGTGAATGAAGTTTTGTACAAAAATAAGATATAATAAACAGATAACTCTAGATAAATTATATAACGAAAAATTATAATTTACAAAAATATAATATAAAAGGATAAACTCTAACCTAAGGGATAATTTAATACGTATGTACTAACGGTATAAAAAATATACAAAAATTCAACTAAATATCACCGTTTAAATATGTCATAACATTATTTATATCAACTATTAATCCAAATAAACTTAATGGTGAGAACAATAGGAATTTTCTAATGTAATCTAGTTAAGTTAAATACATATAAATTAAATTCTTAATATAATGTAATGAAAACAATAGGAATTTGCAATCTTTATAATACCAACCTGCCGTGGGAATAAGATTTATTGTGAATAGTCCCAAAAGAAACAGTGGTGAAGCCAAAGAGAACTTATGGGTTCTAGCATAGAGAGAATGCATGATGGAAAATTTAGTATAAACTTCAAATGAATTAAAGAAGGATTTGCCTTTCTAGGCACTCTGAATTAACATCTTATGCTATTGATGTGTGTATATATACATCTTGCTGACCATATCTCACAATTAATTTTGAAATGTTAATTATATATATAAATCTAAATAAGTATATATTTCCAGCAGCCTTCCTTCCACCTAATAAATATACAATGTTTATCTTCTTTTTTTTTGTCGGTTTTATCTTGGAAGTCATGGTCTTTGTAATCATTTTTGTCTTTAAACTTATATTGGGAAAAATCCTCCCTCTTTCTCTTTGTCTATTATGACGGTTAACTTGATGAAGTGGTGTTTGGTTGTGTTAATACAGTGGTAAAAATTAAATTTAAATAAATTGATTTTATTGATTCTATATTAAAATTAATTAAATGTAAACTAATTTATATTTAAATATATTTATATAAATAACTTAAAAAATAAATTCAAAAGTTAAAAATTAATTTAGAATTAAAATCAATTTTAAAAGTAAATTTAACTCTAATTGAGAACATTTAAGGATCTCAAAATTAATTCTACACTAGAGCCATTTAAGAGTACTCTTAAAAAAGTGCAACCAAAGATAATCTCAATTGGATGCTATATTACTTTGTTTGATGGTCATCACACAGATTCACATATTATCATATATAACTCATTTTGCAAGGAAAAATTCATATTTAATATATAATCAACATAAATTAAAAGCAAACTAGTCACTTAAAAAGTTCACAATTTAAGCAGTTGTCAATGGACGTTGTACACGTTAATTAATCAATGTCTACTTTTATTTTACTTTTTTATAAGCAAAATATATTAATTTAATTATATAGTGGATAATTAAATCTACAGTGACAATTTTTATCTTATCGTAACATGAGGAGAAATATAACCCATATAATAAATGAATTTAAGTGATATATACTAATCATTAAAAAAAATTATATCATCAGTTAACCACAACTATTCTATCACATATATTTTACTTTAATTCTTTTTATTTTAAATATCATGATATAAATAAAAATTTGTAATTAATTGATATTGTAAAAAACTTTATATTCAATGTATCAAAATTAATATCATAAAAAATATGTACAAATTAATAGAGTGCATATGCATGCATAACTATTCCTAAATACTATTTTATAGTTAAAATAATACAGATAAAGATAAATTCATGCATGGTTTATAATAGTAACAATGTTTGAAATTAACTTCTGAACCTAAGAAGATCGAGTTGACAAGTCAAATCGAAGGATCGGCCACAATGAATTTTATCGTTTCGATAATTAAACACTAACTAGGTCTTAAGATATTTATATGAATTTATAAAGCATTACTGCTCTATTCGTTTTAAAATACATATGATAAAAAATAATTTAACGAAAATTATTGTATTTAATGAAAAATTTAAATTAAATAAAGACTTCTTTAACTTCTTTTTACTTAATTCAAGACACGAAAATTGATAACTCCACAAAAAATTGAGTTTGAAATAAACTTGTTTATATTATGATATAATAAATAAAAATATATTAAATTTTATTTCGATACAATATAATATTAAGCTAACTTATAAAAAATAGTTGTTATATTGCTAGAATCATATATTTTCCCTCTAAAAAAAGTTGCTAGGATAAGTGTAGATGTAGATAATCAACTCATTGCAAAATTTGAATGCATGCACTAAGAAAAGTGTTACCAACTAGACGCTATTTTATAAAGAAAATGTAAGCATGATAAATTTCAACTTAATTAATCTAAGTTTATCATATCAACTAGTTGGTAATAATAATTAGAGGACCACATTTCCAAATAATAATTTCGTGAAAGGTTTGTGTTTTTTTTTTCTTTTGAAAAGTAATTAGAATTCTTGATGACCATGTTCAACTTTGGATGGTATATCATCTATACCGATATATATATTATATTTAAATGCAATATTTTTGGTCTTTCAAAAATAACCACATTCAATCCTCAATTGATCTTGCATGAATTAGTCGATTATATTGCATCAACTATTAGCTGATTTTGCATCGATTCAAATTCTAACATATGCATGCACCAAGTGGAGTTGTACCTATATTATTAGGCAGCTGCCATTGACTCATTTTATATAGAGCTAGTTGATGATGCTCCTAGCAATCGAGTAATGGGACTCACAAATGTATATATATCCATTACGATGACAAATTGACAATATAGGTATAATTCAATTTTAGTTTGTAGCTTCTAATAATAAAAAATAAAATCTACGATAAGTGGTCCTGGCGGCTAGTATAGAAGATACTTTTAAATTAACTTTAAGCACTATCGTACGTCGTATATATAATTTGTTTTAAGAATTTAGTTTATATACATTATTTAAATAATTTTTATATTATTAATTAGTTATAATTGTTAAATTATTAAAAATATTTAATTTTATTATAATTAGTTTTAAATCAAGTCCATAAATATTCATGATATACTTTACAGTATAAATAACAATTAAACTCTTATTTTAAAAGAGTTTTTTGTGTGTGTGTGATTTTAAGGATTTCCACTATTTGTCTAGCCTAGTATATATTTTTCCGATCAAGACTATTTCTCAAGTAATTGAGATTTATGAGTGACATTTCACAACATATGTTTTTATATAGTTTTTTAGATTCTAAGCTGTATTTCGGTACAAAATAATAAATATATTTTATAAATGACAAATTAATTATGAGAGACTATGATTCTTAAGAGTTGTTTTCCAAGATAAGGATTAAGGATGGATGAATGAATCCATATCTGTTATGAGAAGAGGGCGACTTTGCTAATTATAGTGACGTCTTTGTAAGAGCCCCACAAGAAATGATATATAGACTATACTAAATTTTAAAATACACAAACTTCAACTTGAAACTCACCGTGGAGTTTGAAAATCATTAAGGTTTAGGTTGCTATGCATAGTAGTTGTATACGACCCCTTCAAAAATATTTGGCCGTACACAAATTAATGCAATTTTTTAAAGGGTGATTTTTGCCCAAAAATAATTTTAAATCACTTTATTTAATATAGTAAAAAAATAGTTAAATAAATTTTTTATTTTTATAAAATCTCATTATTTTATTTTTAGTCATCATAGAAAATTTCATCAACTTTTAATTTCTTAATATTTTTTGTTTGCATTTTAGGTCTTTGATATTCAACTAACAATTGTGTATTTTTTGAATTTTTGAATGATTTTTTTTACTGATATTTACTACATGTTTAATAACACTTTCTTGCAAAAAATTAAAACTTTTCAACAAAAGATGAATTAAATATAAATTTTTAAACTTTTTATCCTTAAAAAATCATATATTACACAAGTTATTTACACTGGTATATATTATCCTATTACTCAATAGAGTTTAACAATTATGTCAAATTTAATGTTTTATTAAATGAACAATTTATTTTAAAGAATAATTCATTATGTTAACATAATAAGTAACATAACACATTAACTAAATTTCCTTATATCCAACATGTACGTGCAACATGAATTGCAAGGTAACTATATAGTGTTGTATTTAACTATTTGCAAGAAAAAGATCGAATCACTGAAAAGTTGTCGTCGTTGTCCTTTTGTCGTATTGAAGACACTCTAGGCATTACGAGATCCACCTCGGATCAAGAACAATAACAAATCATACCATCAAGAACAACTAATTAACAAAATGATACAAGTGGGAAACAAGTTTTCGCACAATTCAATGATGTTGCAAATTTTTGTAGATCGACGACTTTTCTCAAATTTGAGAAACATTCATTATTATAAACATTGAATATCTTTTTAGCATTTGGAAATATACTAGTCCCCTTTACTTTAGTATAAGATGGGCAGAAAGCATCACCTATTGACTAACAACATAGATTCATATCATCTTACCCAACACGACCATTCTAAAATTTTATAGCACGTTACATAGGACAATAATAATTAAAAGGGACAAGACATTTTCTAATGAAAAGATGGACAGCCATAGAGTTCATTTCACTTAATCAAATTGATAAACATAAACTTAAAGTCTCACATTTTGACCTTATGGAAAATACACGATTACGAGGTTTTAGTCACCACACATGAATTTCTATACAAAATGTGACTTGCCATAATCAATATTTATAGGACTCATCCAAACACTTCAAGTTCGGTTATACTTTCCTTTTGTTGTGCGATAGCTAAGTTCTATTATCCAAACACAACTATATAGATCAAATTGAATACAAAAACAAAAACGCTCTCAATTTTTTTTTATAATGAATTATATATTTTTCTGTCTTGTTAATTTAATTTTTTCTTATAGTGTATTATACCTATAATATAATTTTCTATTTATTTCAATGACTTAAAATTAAACTCTAAGTCGAAAAATAATTTCTTTCATTTTCTAGAATGGATTTTAAATAGCAAAGTTCACTTTAACACTCTCTTTTTCATACTCTTCTGTTATTAGATGAAATATACGTGTGTCCTACCACTTTAATAAGATTGTTATGTTGAAAAGCGATTAACCTTCTGATGATTGGTTTGCAGTTAATTATGATAATGCAAGAATTTATCTTGATAATTTAATTAGGTAGGATAAACTTATAGGCGGGACTCCAATGATGTCCGGGCCCATAGAGACTTGCATATTTGGGTTGTTTGATGAGAATAAGAAGAAAAAGATAAAATAGATAATTTGTGTCAAATTGTATAAAAAAATATAAAGTTAAATTTTTTTTTTAAAGGTAAAATTAGGATTTTATTAAAATGTAGAGGTAGGAGTATAATTAGGTAGGTAAATGGTAGAATTTTGCTAAAGAAGTATCCATTTGGGTTTAAGGGGAAAATGGATTGGGGAATTGATAGGCCTTTGCTCAATGTCTCTGTTCCTCTTAAGAGTGACATTTAATTATGTAATTAGGGTTGCTCTCTCTATGTATGAAATAAATTAATTGGTTGTCACCTCTTTACTATCTTGTAATCGTACTCCCTCCCTCCCACAACAAGTTTGATAATATATTCTAATTAGAAATTATGTAAAAAATATTAATTAAAGAATATAATTAAATAAAACAATTAAAATAGCATTGAAATATAAAAGTAACCTTCTTATTGAGACAATTTATGTTTACAAATGCGATAGTCATTCTCATATGGAGATCGAGTAGAATAACTCAGTACTTTATTTTAATTTAAATAAGTTTTTAGTCTATGTAAAAAATTTATGTTTTTTAGTCCTTACAATATTATCCCGCAAACAATTTTAGTCTTTATTAAAATGTAAATATATATTTTGAATGATTTTTTCATAGATGTACTTACAACATTAAAAAAAGTTTATCAACAAAAAATGGTCTAAAAATTCGATTTCTAAGTCCATATTTTCTTACTTTTATCTTGAGTTTATTGCATTTAAAAAATTCATATTTATTTCATTCGAAGCTAAAAAAAATTAAATTTTTGTTGAAAACTTTTTTCAATGTTTGAATTATACTTTTAAATATCATACAAAAAAAATTTAATTTTAAAAATTAAATGACAATTAAACATGTTTCGTTTTAGTAAAGACTAAAATTATTTGCACAATAATTTTTTAGAAACTAAATAATGTATCTTTATTTTACAACTCTTAAAAACAAAATTTTATAAAGACTAAAAACTTATTTTAACATTTATTTTTTTAACAAGCATGTAATAGCAAAAGTTATTAATATTATATGAAACGTAAAATAATACTCCCTACGATAAAATAATGGAGTGTAATAATTAAAGTTATCCACACTTTTTAATGAAATAAGCTAGTGAATCTAATTTCTATATATAGTAAAACGAGTTTTGTGTACTTTGTAGACTGATCGATACTCCCTCCATCTTATATATATTATGTCCTCTTTTAAAATATTTATTTGTTTTAAACTATTTATTATTTTATAATATCAATATATCATTCTTACTTTTTCTCAATGTTACTCTTGTTTATCAGTGGTTTCAGTTATATTTTAGACAAATAATAAATGAAGTACATGCAATATTGTTTTAGTGTTAACGTATTATTTTAATTGAAAATATGAAATGAAGTACATGCAATAATGTTTTAGTGTTAACATATTATTTTACATTGAAAATTTTTTTAAGTAACTATTTTCAAAATAATTTTTGTACATTATAAATAACACATACTTAGCCAAAAAATATAAGACACAATATAATTAGGTGAATTAAGATTTAATAAATAAGAGTATCTTAATAAAAAGTAATAATAAATGTTTTGCTGATATTCTAAAAAGTAAAATTAAACAAATGCATAAACTTTATAGTACAATTATATGAAAATATTGGTTGCCAAAAAACAGTGCGAAATAATTCTCTCACACTAGTGATAGGAAGCTATGTATTTCATTAATTTTCTTGAAAGATGGATTTGTTTCTCCTCAATTTTGACTTTTACACTACAAGAAATTTAAGATTTTGTTTAGATTCTATTTTAATCTTCTTTTTGAGATGTTTATTACCACTATCAAATCCACGTATTAGTTTGACGTTTGTATGTTTTGATTTTGAACGTTTGTTCTTGTTTGAGTTTAATTAGTTTGATGTTAATATTAAAGTCTAGAGTATGTATGAAAAAGTAAGGTTGAATTTAATATATATACTTATATGTTTTTTCAAACAACATATATTTAGAATCGTCAAAAAATAGAAGACATTTTTTTGAGTCAAGTTGCCGGTCTAATCATGTAACAACATCATTAGTTGTCCGTCGCATCACCTCTAAAAGTAATGTTAGTATTGTGACTCTTCTCCGTTGGAATTGTGTTTGAATTTTTTCATTTGCTTTGGAACCTAAGATTTGTTCAATCAACTCTTGCATGTATGAATTAAAAAACCTTCATTTTTCTTTTTTCTTTTGTTTATAAGGGTTTAACATATATAGTATAATTGCAAATTAAGATTAAAAAATATAATTCCAAAAGTTTTATATACCAGTCTACTTCAATGCAAACTCTTCCGAATACACAAAGACTTCAATGCAAACTCTTTCGAAAACACAAATTTAAGGTATAAGAAAAAACATATATTTACACATTATCTTATCATGTTTATGTATCATGATATTTTTTAGAGATGTGATAGAATAGTGACTAATATAACAAAAAGGGTAGTGTTAAAATATGATATGACATAAATAATATAAAATAAAATGACAAAACTATGTATAATTTTTTGAAACATATTCTATTCTAGTACTTTTTAATTTGTTTTGGTGTTTTTTCTATTCATGTGTTTTGTCTCAACATATGATAAAATTTTAATTAAAAAACACAACAGATATATGTGATAAGATTGATATATTGTATTTTTCTTAGTTGACTAACCAATAAATTAAAATAAAGTATGACGTTAACTTATCATAACTCATCTCTTTTATTTGGAACTTATTCATAATATTTATATAAATATATTGACAATACATGAGAGAGAAAGAACTCCATATTTGAAACACTACTTGCTATGTATTCTAGTTAGACCGTATGAGTTATGAGTGCAAATAAACAAAGCTATTCGTGAATTATTCCGGTTTGATCCGTTAAATGTTTGTTCAAACTCGTTAGTTTGAACAAAGGAAGTTAGAGTTTTGTACCAGGCACCCCCCCAATTTGACCTGCCACCCCTCCAGTTATGCTTAAAAGACAATTTTACCCTCTATCACATATATAAAAACCAAAAAAAAATTTTATCCACACTTTTCACCAAATCATTCGAACATTTCAAATATTCGATCCAGAATCAACCTAACCTTCGAAGATCTCAAACATTCGAAACGCAAAAGTAAGTTCCCCTTCGAAAATTTGCAGTTTTTGAAAATTTCGAAATGCATTTGTATGATTCAATTCCAGAAGTTTCGAAAGTTTCCTTGAATATGAAACCTTCGAAATGCATTCCTCGAACATTTTGAAATCTTCGAAACGAGAAACTTTCGAAAGTTTCTTGAATTGAAATCTTCGAAATGCAATGCCAGGTGAAACTTTCGAAAGTTCTGGGAAAGTTTCGAAACGCTTGTTCGAAAGTTTGGATCTGGGAAATGTTCGAAACCCAGTTTCGAAAGTTTGAATCTGGGAAATGTTCGAAACCCAGTTTCGAAGGTTTGAATCTGGGAAATGTTCGAAACCCAGTTTCGAAGGTTTGAATGGGGGAAATGTTCGAAACCCAATTTCGAAGGTTTGAATCTGGGAAATGTTCGAAACCCAATTTCGAAGGTTTGAATCTGGGAAATGTTCGAAACCCAATTTCGAAGGTTTGAATCTGGGAAATGTTCGAAACCCAATTTCGAAGGTTTGAATCTGGGAAATGTTCGAAACCCAGTTTCGAA
>NC_021160.2:8768546-8772596 GCF_000331145.2 Cicer arietinum | reverse complement strand
CATTAATTTAATAAACAACATTAAGCATTAATTTTACCTGTACCCAATGATTCTCGTTAACAAATCCAATTGCTAGTAAAGACTGCCCAAAGGTCTCTTTCGATGGTGATTTGTTTAGCGGGAAAAATGTCATATTCAGATTACGAGACAACGACACCAATATGACATTATATAGTGTTGCTATCACGTAACCCAAGTCTGGTAAAGACATCCACTTATCTTTTCCTTGAGCACCCAATTTTGATATTTTCAATGAGTTCCGCACTGATTCAACATTGTCATCAAAAACATTAGAATAAACATCTTTATGTAGACCAATCTCTTTATCCAATTGTGATCGAACTAAAGCCCAAGATTCTTCGGTCCAACCTAGCAATGCTGCAATTGCACGAAACCCACAATTTCCATCAGCCACAACATCTACTATGTCCTCAATATACGGACGTATATAAGTAGGAAATTGTGTCTTAAAAGAATGTTGAGATGATTGAGATTGTTGCCTTGCAGAACGTTGAGATGATTGAGATGGTTGCCTTGCCTTTGCAGATTCTTGAGAGGCATCAACATACTCCCAATATGAAGGATCACGAGGAGTATCAAATTCTTTTTTCTTTTTACCAGCTCCTTTGGTTCTCACTTTCTCTGGTGGTGCAAGTATTGATGTGGTATGTGGAAATACAACTTCACGCACCTTTGCCTTGAATATCCTTTGACTTATAATATCGTGTGTCTTCATGTACGCTTTCATTGCTTCCAACTCTTCAGAAAAGTCATAATCTGATAAAGATTCTTCATCCTCTAATTCATGTGCAATGCTTAACTGTTTCCAAAAATCATGAATGCTATCTAAAGGGATAGCATTACCATTTATCTGCAACTTAGCCAACTCACAAGCACATGGTAATCCATGAGTTGTTCTAATTGAACAACCACATTCTGTTTTGTTAGTGCCTACAATCTTCACCCTTTCCAACTGGTTATCAATTAATTTCATACACTTTCTTGATACACAGTGATGTAGATTTTGAAAAAATTGTGAATTATACCCGTGCTCAACATCCTTGATGGTTTTCTGAAAAGAAGACTGAATGATACATATTTGGTTCTTCAACATCATATTCACTGCATCCCAGCTTTTACACAAATCACCAAAACTAGTTTGAAGCATGTTTTTCAATCTCCAATGAGCAGACTCAACTCTACAAATAAATTAAATAACACAAATTAAAACAAATCACATAAACTAGTAAATCATGTTTGCTAAAACAACACAATTCATATTTTAAAAATACCTGTTAGATGTTGTGTTCCCCAAATGCATCACTCTATTGGTCCAAACGTTGACAAACCTTTCTTTGTAAGGTGTTAACCATGAATCTTTCACATAATCAACAAAAAGAATAATATCGGCACACAATATCTCAAATTGTTGCAAATGATGATCATACTCTTCCACACTAGTCGAATAGACAATCTTTTTCCATAAATCCATTACTTCTTCTTGTCTATCCTTTTTGACATATTGTTTGCATCTTGCCCCAACATTTTTTTCAATATGAAAACGACATAGCAAATGTATTGAAGTAGGAAACACAACACTAATCGCATTCATCATGGCAAGATCTCTATCAGTCACAATAACTTTAGAAATCAAAGACTCAGATTTGAACAACATTCGTACCTTCTCAAATGCCCAGATGAAGTTATCTTGTCGCTCTTTTTCCAAATAAGCAAACCCAACTGAAAATGTCAAACTAGTAGAAGTGACACCGACTATTTCAAGTAATGGCAACCGATATCTGTTTGTTTTGTATGTGCTATCACATATCAAAACAAAATGAAATGTGTTTAACAACTTTATACAGTCAGGATGCGTCCAAAAAATATCTCTCAAAATATCAGAATTTTCCCGTCTTCTTGTCCAATGCACATAATTTTCTTGTTGTATTAACTTCAACAGATGCTGCATTTCTGTGTACGGACCTCTCAATGATGATCGATAAGTACTCCTTGCTTTATATATTTGACTGGGAATAGTGACATTGGTTTTATTTCTCACTTTCAAAGCATTTAGAATGAATCTGGGTGCAAGCTTATACTTTGTCATATCATTGACAAATTTCCTCTCTTCTTCGTTTAAACGCCCCAAATAGGAATGACCGGTTACAGTATCAAGTAATTCATGATTGTGTGTCCCACAACGAACACTAATTTTCCATCCTTCACCGCCACTTAATGGTACACATCTGAGAGTAAATGGACAGTTTTCCTTATGAGAGCAAGTTACTGATTTTTTTGATTCTGATTTATATCTTCCACCTCTTTCGCATCCCAAAATCAATTTGTCTTTTCTTCCCCTAATTCCGTTTGCTTTATCTGATCGAATGGTAACAATTAAAATTCCATTTTGTCTTCCAATCGCTTTTGCCCATTCAAATACAGCTTCTCGAGAAGAAAATACCTGCAAAATATGTTTCAAATAAAAATTAACCATATAACTATAAGAAATATTTAATCGGTGATGATTCATCAGTAGTTATAATAATACCTGATCAGTGGTGAATTTTTCTGTAGTATCTATAACATTTTTTGAAGCAGATACTTCAACTCTGCTCATACCTAATTTCAAAATTAGTAACAAATTTAATTAAATATAATATTTTAAATATTTAATTTAAAAAACATTTAAAAATAATTTATAACATAAATATTGAATTTAAAAAAATAATAAAACACATTTCGAAACTTTATCTAAATGAAAAGTTCGAGTGATTCTTACATTTCGAAAGTTTGTGAAAAATGAAACTTTCGAAGAACAAAATGCATTTCGAAACTTTGGTGAAAAAGCAAACTTCCGAAGTAGAAAATGCATTTCGAAGATTCGTATGTTTCGAAACTACATTTCGAAGGTTTCATCAAAAGCCAAATGTTCGAAGCATAACTCTATTTCGAAACTTTCAAATGCAAGCAAAGTTTCGAATACTGTCTATTTCGAAAATTTGGCATTTATCCAAAGTTTCGAAATTTTGTCTTTTTTTTAAATAAACTGCATTTCGAAGGTTTTAAAATAGCAAAATTTTCGAGTAACTTACTAAAATTCATTTCGAAAATTTAAAGTTTCGAATCCAACATTTTTTTTTGTAAATTTTCGAAGGTGGTGGGGTGTGAAATCTGAATGGTAATTTTTAAAATAATATTATACTGTTTTACAAAAGGGTATTTTAGTCTTTAAAAAATAGTGGGGGGGTGGCAGGTCAAATTGGGGGGGTGTCTGGTACAAAACTCAGGAAGTTAAGATTAAAATTAAGCTTACATGTTCAATATTAACAACTTGTGAATATATAATATAGCTCATTGGTGTATATACTAGTGTTGGTTCAAGAACTTCACTTGGATAATGTGAATTTCGAGATGGACTTAAATTAACACTTTAGAAATTTTGGATGTACACTTAAGTACTTGTCCTAATTGCTAAATTGTCATGTAGTATATTGAAATATTTATTATATGCTAATTAAATTGTTAAACTTAAAAAAACTTTACTAAATTATTAAGGAAAATGAAGTTATAAATGAGATAAACAAGTGAAGCCCAACTTTACTATTTGTTAAGAAGCCCAAATTTAAGTTTTTTAGTTAGACTCATTTAAATAAATGAGACAAGTTCAAGTCACTGTTTTTTTACAAATAGAAACTCACATTTGAAGAGTTCAGCTCTTACGCCCCTAAGAGGGAGATTTTACAAATAGTTAATGATTTGGTATCTAATTCCATTTAATCTATCCCCACATCAATTGGCATCATATCAAATCATTTTTGTTTAGTATTACTTTTTTGCTTTATTCCTGTATGGCATAATATTATAGCAAAGATCGATGGATCTAATGCGAAATTGTTTAGTGCTAGAATGTATGCTGTCTCATATTTCCTTATTTAATATTCAAAGAAGAAGGTATATAATAAGTATATTCTTCCTTCTTCAGAATACAATATAAATAAAAAATTGATATATATATATATATATATATATATATATATATGTATATATATA
>NC_021160.2:8746297-8768480 GCF_000331145.2 Cicer arietinum | reverse complement strand
CTTTGGAATAAAATATAAAAAATATTTAAAAAAATTATATATATGAATTAAATTTTAGACCAAATATATTGGTCATTAAAATATGTTTTTATTTTAATTTTATTTTGATGGACTGATTTTCTTTTTATCTTCATGGTTTGTGGTGTGCTGCTCCATTTGATAGGCATAGCCCAAACAGTTGAGAGAAAGAACTCTATATTTGAAAGATTTTATTGATATTTATTGTAGTTAGACGATATATAAGAATTATATGTACGTGTAAATAAACAAAGCTATTTGTGAACTATTATTGTCCAATCAACTTAAGTTTGTTTAAACAAACAAACTCACGATAAGTCAAGTCCAAGTCTTACAAGTTTAATATTATTGTCTCCAATATAAATAATAGTATATATATATATATATTGAGAATGAAAGATGAGACAAATACTTGTGAGTCTTTGGATCAAAATATAGATTGAAATTAAAGTTCAAAATAAAAAATATCACGTGTATCATTCTTTCTAAAAAAATTTGAAACTCATTTTCCAACTTGATACATCTTCTCCTTCCTACCACTGTCTATTGACCTTCTATTGCGACCATGAATGAATAAATTCTTACTCACTCATCTCTTTATTGGATTATCTTCCTCTTTCTTTTATTTTTCCATTTTTGCTATAGAAAGATAAGATTTATTTTCTCTTTCAAATCTAAATATTTGAATTTGAAAGATCTCACCACAATTGCTATTGACTCCACAGTTTTCCAACTTTTCAATAAATTATGTCTTGCTATAAAAAAAATTGTGGAAAATAGTTCTTTTTGTTTGTTAAAGTGTGACCAACTGATCTATGATATTAACGTACAGTGATATTTGATAGTGGTTAAAATCTTCTAACTTGTTTCCTATTTTCTATTTGAATTCCAAATACAGAAAAATAAATTAATTCCACATTATATAATGTTGAATTTACATAATCGTACAAAAGATAGAATTATTTAGGAATCCTTTCCATTTGAATTGATAAATCCTTTATTCCACATTATATACATCGGAACGACAAATTTCATCTATAATTAACTTTATGCAAATAATCTTTAGGATAATTAAAAGGGCATGATCCCTTTAATTTAGTCTTGAATCATCAATTTAAGGTAGCACACACTTCAATTTTAAAGACTTCATACCTTGAATTTAATGATTTTAATGTATATTTAAAATGTCAAATTTTTTATACCCTATGATGTGAAAGATTTATACCAAAAAAGAGTAAAAAATTATTGAGAGAAACTAATTTAGATCATTTAAACTAATCTTAGTTTTCTTATCACTTAAAATAAACTAAGTTTAAACTCAAGTAATTTTATAGTTTGTAATAATATTTTAGTAAAATAACTAAATAGTATATCAAAAATTAGTTTTTAAACATTTTAAAATATAAAATCATTTATTAAACTAATATAATTAATATTGTGTAATATTACTTTATCAATTGATAATAAAGTCGATTGATTTAAATTTTTTTGAGACTAATAATTTTATATAAATTTTTATTAATTTTAATTTAAAAATATAAGAATATCTTTTAACGGATAGATTCAGAAACATATCATAGGTAAAAAAATAAAAATAAATTATACAAATATTTTATTTTGTTTTAACAATACTCTCTGCACGTGGTTTTAGAAATTAGTCCATTTCAAAATTTAAATAATATTTTATCTATCTCTAAAAATAAGACTTTATGAATTAAATCATGAGACTGAATAGTTGATTGTAATAATAAATTTAGTAGTAATTAATATTATTGTTATAGTTTTACATTTTAAGAGAAATAAATAATTCATGTTTCTATAATATTATTTATTGTTTGTTGAAAAAGAATATATAAAGTTATTAGGAGTATATTAACAAATAATATATATATATATATATATATATATATATATATATATATATATTAATTTGTTTAGAATATTAAACATATTATAGTTATAATATATCCTGTGAGGAGGGAGGGGCTATGGCACTTACCACTCCTCCATCCTTTCATACCTTTTAATTTATTAAGTAATTTTTGTTAGAGATATTTTAATCAAGTAATATTTTGGAGGTCTAAATTGATTGTTTTGATAATTTTGTTTTTGGATCCGTCCTACACACATTTATTTATATATATGTATATAAATATATATATTTATATTATTTATATGAAATCTAACTAAAAGTCTCATCGTTTGTAAAGTGACGAGATGGGCATAAAGTGAGGGGTGCACTCGCACGTACTATAAAAATACTTTAAAAGTTTTTGTTAATTTTTTTTGTATTTTTAAAATGTTGATTTATTTTATTTTAATAAAAAAACTATTGAATAAAACCATTATAATAGAAAGAAGATAAAATACTATTTAAAAATGATGTATTTTCAAAAATAACAAAAATAATTATTGACATTTTTATTTTTTATAAAAATATAAATAATTATTTACTTCAAAAGTCTCATTTTTTTAGTAAAAAATTTATTAAAAAAATTATTTATTTTAAAAATATCTTATATCCTTATTTATATATAAAATTAAAAATAAAATTAAAAATTAAAATAGAAAGTTTCAAAAAGTAAACAACTTCTACTATTATATAATTTTTTAGTTTGTGCTAGTAGAATAATAATTTAATTAATCAACGATTATTATGAATTATTATTAATATATAATATGGTCGATTATGATTACTCACTAATTAGTTTGATGTAGTCTATTTTTCATTTCAATTTTGCCTTTAATTCTGACTTGTTTTAGTTAAATTTTTTCTTTCATTCAAATAATTTTTATTAATTTATTTTAATTGTCAATTTAATTTTTTTTAAATGTACAAAAATCACCGAAACTCATCGACAATAAAAAATAAGAGATCAATTTTTCTATTTTCTTTTTAATTAAACTATTTCTCTCATTTAAATAGTTTCTATTAATTTATTTTTTAATCATAATTTTTTTTAAATGTACTAAAATCACCAAAATTCATCAACAATGAAAAATAGAAGATCAACTTTTGTACGGTTCCTAATTTTTCAATTTTTTTATTTATTAATAATTTATAGGGATCGCTATGATTTGCATTTTGCACCATATTAATATACCATATTGTGAAGACATCCCTAATTTCACTATCCTACTTTAAAGCATTAAATTTAATATTATCTTCATTAAACTGAGAGAAAAATCATGGGTCCACAATCCCTTATTGCAAGGTAAGTTTTCTTTTTCAATTATTTTTATCATGATAGTTAAATAAGCACATAAAAATAAATTAGAAAATATAGAATGATTTCTATCACTTTGTTTTGATTTCTTTTTTACTTCAAGTATATACATTTACAAATAACATTATTTAATTAACAAAGGAAATATAGAAAATACAAGATTAATTTATAAATTGAAATTAAAATGACAAAAAAAAATTACACAAAAAAAAAGTAGATAAAAGAATACTTTTGAATGTTAATAGACTATTAAAGGATTAGATGATTGGTCGTTTTTCGAGATCACTTTTAAGAGTATAAAAATTAAAAAGTAGAATATTTAAAAAAAAAAGTAATTTATAAAGAACTCGTTACTTACACAAATCAAACAATACAAAATAAAAATGAGAAAATATATGATATATTGACGATGTAAATTAATTTTTACACTATTAATTAATAAAACTGGTCGATCATTCCCTCTCACCACACAATACCTATTAAACCCTTTTATAAGAAAAAAATTGTATGAGTTGGTTTATAAAAGAATGTGAGAGGAAAGAAAAATAATAAACAAAAAGTTAGAAGAAAAAGTATGATAGAAAATACTCTTTCTGTCTCACATACATGCATTTTTTTTTTGACTTATTTTTATTTATATTATGAGAAGAAAGAGTAAGATGATTCTATAGTGTTTGATTGAAAAGAAAGTTAAAGAAGAAAGAAATTTAAAATTTTTCATTTTCTTTAGTTGATTGTGTAAAAAGTGAGAAAAAAAAGTTATATAGGATAAAGTAAAATTGAATAGAGTTTTTTTAGAAGTATAAGATAATTTTACATTAGTGATAATGCATCTCCTTAAGATCCATTTGAAAAACAAGAAACAATTGGTTCATTTATTTTTAAAATAGAGAGAAAAATCTCTGTGAGGCTCCTAAATATTTTTCCATCTTTTCTCTCACATTTGATGGATTCCAAACAAAGGAAAACAATTTCAAAACCTGTTTTATTTTTCTTTTCACATCCTCTACTCATAAATAAAAAATAAAAAATATCCAAATCAATCCCTTTCTTTTTACTTTGTATTTCGTTAACCAAACAAGGGTCGTCCACCTGAACATCAAATTACGCGATTTGTGTCGATGATGTCTATGCAACAGCATTCTCTACCGTCGATCTAATCTCCCCAATCATCACTCTATCCGTTGATCTTCTTTACTCCTTATCCTTTGAAAACTGAAGCAGAACAATTCATTCATGATTTATCTCTCTCATTTCATTTCAATTTCAATTTCAATTTCAATTTCAATTTCAATTTCAACTGTGACAGAGACAGAAACACCCTTCAGGTTTGCATTCTCGCTAGTTATTTATTTTATGAATTTAATTCACACTTCTTTTTCATTTCATTGGATTAGATAGATATATCATAATTAAACCCTAATAGATAACCGCACAGTGGACCCTTTTTGTTAATTAATTTCTATGTTCAATCTTAATTCTACATCTCATTGCTTCCCGATTCTAATTTTAATCAATTATTATTATTATTATTATTATTTGATACTGGTGTTGTTCTAATTTCATCAGAATTCATTCTATCGTTTTAAAAGGGTTTCTGATATTTTATAATTTTTGTGTGTGTGGAAAATCTAGGGTTTTAGATTTGTGATGATGGATAATGGTGCTGAGAGAGAGATGAATAATTTTGAAGGAGAGGAGGCAATAGATCCAGTAAAGCATTTCAATGATCAGGGAGATGCTGCTGTTGATGTTGTTGCTACTGTTACTGCATTGCCTTCGAATTCGGTTGATGATACCGCAGAAGAACTGGATAACTTTCAAGAGGCAATTGGAATTGGTGATGATGAGTGTACCAAACAATTGAAGGAGGAAGAAAAGGTTCTAGTGATTGCTACTTCGGAAGTGCCCGATGATTGTCAGAGGCAGCTTGAAAGCTCTTGTGTAGTAGATGGATTTGATACCGGAGGGACCTCAGGTGGAGTATCAAGTGAGAAGGCTGAAAATGAAGATCATGAATATTTTACTCCTAGAGAAAATGGTGGTATGATATTGGAAAATGGAAGCACTGACAAGGTGGATTGCATTGTTGGTGAGTTTCATACAGAATCTAGATTCGACGAGGAGATGCGAAACCAGAGTATTGATGCTGAGGATTTGAAAAAGGTTGGCTTGGATCCCGGTCTTAAAGATGACAAAATAGAGGAACAGTATAATGATTCAGATGACCCTTATAGTGAAATTCAAGATGATACATGTGAAAAAGCATACAGACATTCAGTTCACAGGAATTTTGAACCTCATTGTGAAATACTTATAGAAATGGAGGATGAGACCGTTGGCGCTGATATAAACCACGAGGATACAAATGGAAAAGGAATGGGAATATCTGATAGTCAGAGGACTGAATGTAAAGATTATAGTAATGATCATGAAACTGAGAATGATGACGCTGGATTAAATTCAGAGCATCTGGAAACAATTGGTGAAAAAGGAGAGTCTTCTCGAAATGTGGATGAAAGTAAAGAGATTGAAACTGCTGGAAGCTCATCCTTATCAAAAAATTCTCTTGCTACTGAGATGCCGACTGTTCAGGCTACTGCTGTTGATTTAGAAGAAGGTAGTACAAAGGTTTACCGGTCTAAGATTTCTAATGAAGAAAATCTAGGAAATTATGAAAACTTTTCCGTTGTTGGGGAGCTAAAAAAGATACCAGAGAAAAATGCGAAACAGAAAGAAACCACTCAGATTTCTAAAAAACCGGATACCGAGGCTGTTTCTTCATCTGGAAAATCTGTTGCCACTACCACCACTCTTGTTCCTCCTGCTGGCCTTGGACCTGCAGCTCCATTATTGAAACCTGCTCCACGGGTAGTGCAGCAGCCGCGGGTCAATAATACTGTATCTAATTTGCAGTCCCAAAAATTGGACGAGTCCTCATCTGGGGAGGCTGAGGAGTATGACGAGACTCGTGAGAAACTTCAAATGATTAGGGTGAAGTTTTTGCGGCTAGCTAATAGGCTTGGGCAGACACCCCACAATGTTGTTGTAGCACAAGTTCTGTATAGATTAGGACTGGCTGAACAACTCAGAGGGAGGAATGGCAGCCGTGTTGGCGCTTTTAGCTTTGATCGTGCTAGTGCAATGGCCGAGCAACTTGAATCAGTGGGTCAAGAACCACTTGATTTCTCTTGTACAATAATGGTTCTTGGAAAGACAGGAGTTGGAAAAAGTGCAACCATCAATTCTATCTTTGACGAGGTTAAATTTAAAACTGATGCTTTTCATATGGGAACAAAAAAAGTGCAGGATGTTGTGGGAACAGTACAGGGTATTAAAGTTCGGGCCATTGATACACCAGGACTTCTACCTTCTTGGACAGACCAGCAACGTAATGAGAAGATCCTCCTTGCTGTCAAGCGTTTTATTAAGAAAACACCACCTGATATTGTGCTGTATCTTGATAGGTTAGATACGCAGAGCCGGGATTTTAGTGATATGCCACTCTTACGCACGATTACTGACATTTTTGGACCATCCATATGGTTCAATGCTATTGTGGGTTTGACTCATGCAGCATCTGCTCCACCTGATGGCCCTAATGGTACTGCTTCCAATTATGACATGTTTGTCACACAGCGTTCTCAAGTTGTGCAGCATGCCATTCGTCAAGCAGCTGGTGATACACGTCTCATGAATCCTATATCATTGGTGGAGAACCATTCTGCTTGCAGAATTAATACATCCGGCCAAAGAGTGTTGCCTAATGGCCAGGTTTGGAAACCACATCTGTTGCTCTTATCTTTTGCGTCAAAAATTCTGGCTGAAGCAAATGCTCTTCTTAAGTTACACGATAGTCCACCGGAAAAGCCTTACACAGCTCGCACAAGAGTGCTACCATTACCATTTCTTCTGTCATCCCTTCTGCAGTCAAGGCCACAATTAAAGTTGCCAGAGGAGCAGTTCAATGATGAGGACAGTCTCGATGACAATCTTGGTGAACCATCAGATTCTGGTGATGAAACAGACCCTGATGACTTACCACCGTTTAAACCTTTGACAAAGGCCCAACTCAAAAATCTTTCTAGAGCTCAGAAGAAAGCATATCTGGATGAGGTCGAGTATCGAGAAAAACTCTTAATGAAGAAACAATTAAAGTATGAAAAAAAGCAACGGAAGATGATGAAGGAAATGGCAGAATCAGCAAAAGATCTGCCAAATGATTATGGTGAAAATGTAGAGGAAGAGAGTGGTGGTGCAGCTTCTGTTCCTGTTCCCATGCCAGATTTGGCCTTGCCTTCATCTTTTGACTCTGATACTCCCACTCACCGGTATCGTTATCTTGATTCATCCAACCAGTGGCTTGTAAGACCTGTTCTAGAAACTCATGGATGGGATCACGATGTGGGTTATGAAGGCTTAAATGTAGAAAGATTGTTTGTTGTTAAAGACAAGATACCCCTGTCTTTTAGTGGTCAAGTTACCAAGGATAAAAAGGATGCTAATGTTCAGATGGAAATTGCCAGTTCAGTTCAGTATGGAGAAGGGAAAGCAACTTCTTTAGGTTTTGATATGCAGACTGTTGGGAGAGACTTAGCTTACACATTACGTAGTGAGACAAAATTCTGTAATTTTAGGAGAAATAAGGCAACTGCTGGTCTCTCATTTACTCTCTTGGGTGATGCCTTGTCAGCTGGAGTTAAAGTCGAAGACAAGTTGATTGCTAATAAGCAGTTCAATTTGGTTATTTCTGGTGGTGCAATGGCAGGGCGCGATGATGTTGCTTATGGTGGCAGTTTGGAGGCCCACTTGAGGGATAAAAATTACCCTCTAGGACGCTCATTATCAACGCTTGGGCTTTCCATTATGGATTGGCATGGAGATCTTGCTGTTGGGTGCAATTTACAATCACAAATTCCTGTTGGACGGCATACAAACCTTGTTGCGCGAGCCAATTTGAACAATCGTGGGGCTGGACAAATTAGCATTCGATTAAATAGTTCAGAACAGCTTCAAATTGCTTTGGTTGGCCTCATCCCTCTACTTAAGAAGGTTGTCGGTTATTCTCAACAATTGCAGTTTGAACAATGATGATGATGTTAGATTATGTGAGCTGCAGCACCTGCACAGTAATAGGTAATTAACTTAAGATGACATCGCATGCTGGATGCCATGTAACAAGAATGATGCTAAATTGCATCATTCTTGTTCTGTACCGAAAATATGCTAAATTGCGTTTACAATGTCGTCTTTCTTCATTTGCTCTATTTTCAGTTAAAATTGATTTTTTTTCTTTCTCTTTCCTTGTAAATTCCAGGAACAGTTTTCACCGAGCATTCAATTCTGTGTACCAAAACAAGTGAATTTTGTATTTTAGCAGAACATCCTATTCAGGTACCATCTTTTTTTATTCAGGCAATGCAACTCTTGCGAACTTTTCAGTCTCTAATATATGCACGAGACTGATGCAATGATTCATGATATGAACTCTTTCTTTATCTGCAGTTCATCAAGTTAAAGTTACTTTTGCTATATAATTTGATTGCCCTTTTTTTTATGTATTTTTCAGAACCATATTTAGTTGTAGCATGGTGCTACAGTGTGATATTTAAATTTCATAATAGATTTAATCATATATTCTCACACATATTATGCTTGTCAGGAATGGGAGATATACTGTCTTTCAGTAGATTTACAGAATTGATTTGAGAATGAAAACAATCTTTAGTGGCTTCTTTTCTAGTGTTTACATTTGAACAAGTTCGAATATTTGTTTCCATCTTCTGGGGTTATCCGCCATGTGGCTGAGATACGAGCAATTTTAGCCCCGTTTATTTTCTGAAAACATTTTTGGTTTTTATTTTCTAAATTTTATGTTCATTTTAAATTGCTAATATGGAGATCGAAAATTTATGTAGTGAATAATTGTGATATAGAGGAGATGGAGGAAGAAATGTTTTTTCAAAAACAATAAAACAATAGTTTGGCATATTCAAAATTTCTCAAAATGTTATATCTGTTTTAAAAAATTGTAAAAGAAAATGGTGAGACAGGTATTGAATCTAATATATATTCTCTTATGATTATAAGTTGAACTGAAAATGTAAATAGGAAATATGGTAAGATAACCGACCTTTAACTTCTCCCCTGAAACCAGAATTTTCTGTTGTGGTGTCTTCACTTGTTTTCACATGAATTTAAGAAATGAGTTTCAGTGTATATTTCTTCTAATAACTTTCATTCACTTAAGAAGTCTAAAGTTTAAGTGATGTACATATATAGGTGTTGGGTTCAATGAAAGAGATAGTCTTCCACTGGTTTAGGCCAATGATTATACTTTCATATGACCTGAAGGCTACAAAGTAAACAAATGTTTGTTCGACTTTAATGAGGAAAAATAATCCCGCGAGGAAAGACAAAGAGAAAGTATGGGTCGTCTCACTTCTTGGTGCAAATGATTTAAGTAACATAAAGGCATAAAGCCATTTTCAATGGAGTGGCTTGATGGTTTGCTGTGATTCACCAGGAACCCGATGCTAATTCAACGGGATGTAGCTCAGGAACATGTTAAGTTCATGGGAATGTTAGCTCCACAACCTTTATTTACAGGAACAGGTAGTGAAACAATGACATGTGAGAGATACAATAGAAAAACTAGTTATATTCTTGTCTTTTTTGGTTGTTGAACATATTCTTGTCTGTTTAATTTGTGAACGTTTAGGTGTGAGGTAGCAGCAAAGTATGGGCTCTGAGAACCAGATAGTTTTTTGTGTCATGCGACACGTAAAAATATATTTTAATCTCAGCCCTCCATTCAATCTAATGGCTGTTAATTAGTCTTCTCACTTGATATATGGTCTATGTATTATACAATAGCGTAGTACTTGAGTTTGACATAGTATAGTAGTACATGAGTTATATGTCATATTGTGTTATATATTCAATTAAAATTGATAATTCTTTATATGTAGAATTTAATTTTATAAATGTTTATCGAAATATGGTTAGATTTGCGTCAAAGAGTTGTAGCACAATTCGTGTGTTGTTTATTGTTATGTTCAGGTGTCTTGTAATAGAAAATTGAGTTACACGAGAGAAATTGGGTTACACAAAGAAAATTTAGTTACACCAAGAGATAAAAAGGTTGCGTGAAGAAATATTGTTCGGGTGTCTTGTAATAGAAAATTGAGTTACGCATAAGAGAAAATTTAGTTACACTAAGAAAAGGGTGTGTGAAGAAATAATGTATCGAAAAATGGGTTTGGGATCTAATTCCATTTAATGTATTTCCACATTAATTAGTATCATATCAAATCATCTTTGTGTAGTATAACTTTTTTCTTTCCCTTTTTTCTTAAGGTGAGAATGTGGCATAATATTATCTTGGTTTGCAAGGACCCACAAAGAATTGGTGTCTCCATTTCCACTATTTTGGCTTTAACTCAACTCGAAGGTCTATATGGCTTTGCCTCTGGCTACATCCTAATTTTGTATGGATGATCATTATGTTAAAATCCTTCAAGTGCTTCTCATGTCATGTCACAAATTGTGCATCAACCAGAGGTCTTGGAGAATATATACATAGAGGATGTTAGAAGAGGAAGATTGTAAAAAAAACTCTTGTTATTGAACAAACTTGATGGAGGATTTAGTTCAAAAAAAAAATCGGGGTGATAATAGATGCTATTTTCTTGTTTTAATATGCCAAAATTGCACCAATAAATTTATATGTATTTTGATGATATAGTGAGTTGTTAATTGAAAATATGTGTCATCAATGTCACATCATCAATTCTGTTGCCACATAAATATCATGGTTCGGTTGCTACATCACCAAAATTCATTACCTAATGTTTAGGTGAGAAAACCATTTTGAAAACATAAGGACTAAAGTTGTAGATTTATAAATAATGAAACCAAAATTGCAAATAAGACAAAATAGAGGATAACATTGACAGTCTCTCTTCTATTTGCTATTAGTTTGGTCCTAATAAATATTTTGACACTCATATTGATCTTTGATAAAATTCGGTTTGTTCTCTCATGATCAACTTTGAATAGTAAAAATTCATGTCATAAATACCACTATTATGATCATTATTCTTTCGAAAATCATAATCAACAAATAATTTTATCTTAAGAACACATAAATAAACATCGATTCAGATTTTTATGTCTTAATAACCTAAACATATGATTTTACCACATTCATAATTAAAACAACATTATGTAATCTTAAGAGCTCTCACTCCAGCTCACATCATGCTTCGAAAGAGATGAAAAATCTGCAATCTATAACCACTCGCCACATTATAAAAAAAATCGGTTGTGTTGAAAGCTTAACATTACAATAATTAATTTTCTAATCATGCATTTTAAAATTACAATCCATAAAAACAATAGAGTTATTAAGAGTACCAGAAGTGTATCCACTTGAATTGATAAGACCAATGTTAACTTGCTCTCTAACACTACTTGAGAATAAACCATGTTTAACAATTTCACCAATTTTTCCATCACTCTCTTGAACATGAGAATCACCTTTCAACAATGAATTATTAGAATTCAAATCTCCACTTTTCACACCAATGCTAGCCTTTTTTGTTGTTCTTTTACAATGAGAACAAGCATTAGGTGACCAAACACCACTACTACATGTTTTATCAACAACCCTACGCAAATCAACACTTGGATGTTTAAAAGGACCTTCCACTTCAACAACAAAACCATTAGCTTTGTTTCTAAATATTTTAGCCGAAACAGAGAGACCAACATCTTTGGTTATGTAATAATGTGCCACATTAACAATGCAAGCGTTTTTGGATTTTCCCTTTTTCTTCATTTCCAGAACAAAAAGTCCTTCTCTGTAGGAACAACTGTAGGAAACAATAGTTGTCTCTATTAAGTAATCTTGATTTGTCCTTGTGAATGATATTGGAGAAGCAGAGGAATCCATTCCTATTAATATTATTAGAGATCTAATTTGTTAATGTATACTAAAAATATATTTTAAATTATTAGCCGACCACAAAATAACCTGTCTTTCTCACATATGTGAGTTAGCCGAATAACTTATTAGATACAATATTAGTCATATTAACCAGTGGGACTAAGATTGTATCTAATATAACAAATGATTAGAGTATAATTATTGTTAATTAAAGAAGTGGTTGGTTAGAGTTAGACTCTAACATTTTTGTCTAAATAATACAAAAATGTATAGATCATATTAGAGACATATCAATCAACAAATAAATAATTTATTTGTATTTTTACTCTTATTTTAAATGCTTTTAGTTTATACTTAAGTGTGTTATAGTTAATTAGTTTTCTACATCTAATGTCTTCCAGAGTTACGAGCCGAATCACTGAACTAACTTTCGAATTCAACAACAGATTATGAATTAGTTAGTTTCTAATAATTTACTCTCTATATAATAATATAAGTGATTATAACTCATGATATAACATTATGATTTTTTGTTTTTTTTTTCAACAAAAAAAAAGTGGTAATACCTGTTATCCCTCCATGAAGAGTATGACGTTCAATTCTTGTAATCTTCAAAGCAAATTCAGTTTTGTTGTTAGCTATGTCGCGTAATCCAAAATTTATGCTCTCAATACCATGATTGTCATTGCTTGCTTTTAGTTGAAAACCACAAGTACGATTTTTTTGTCCTGTTTTGTATTCTACACCCCAAACATTTGTGTTATCATTTTCATTCCATTTGCTCATACCAACTTCGAAAGAATCTCCCCAACGTGCTTTGGAGCCATTGGCTCCAGCTTTATAACATGTGCTATCGTCGCCAAGGTTTGTGTGAGTACTGTGATTGGTTCCCATTGATTGATTATCTATGTATATGGCTATATTCATGTACGGATTTTGTTTTGGGTTCTTCAATTTCTTCAACCATATTTATTCTATATACATGATTATGTCAATAGGTGACAATTGTCGGACTCTTATAACAACTACTTTTATTTTCGATCACTTGTTTTTTTTTTTTTTTTTTTTTTAATTTTTTTAATTTTTTTTTTTATGATTGAAAATTAATAAGTGTTTATCTTATGTGAAGATCAAATTCGATATTTAAAAATTAAGTATCATCGTTGATTCATTCTCACATCTATTCACTACCTAATAAAAATATTAATAAATTGGATCTAATTCATCTATTTAAAAATATAGATGTATTCAATCCATCAAAACTTTTTTTCATAGTCCAATTGATTACATTTTTTTTAAATGCAATTTATTGAATTGCATTTATTTATTTTAAAATATATAGCTAAGTAAATATTATTATATATATTTTAAAATACATACTTTTCTAATGGATTTTGTTTATTATTTTTAAAAACTGAAATAAAATTTGTCATTTTAGAAAACTATTTTGAAAAAAAAAGCAGAATTTAATTATTATTTTAAAAAACAGAATTCAAATAATAATTTATTATTATAAACATAATTTATTATTATAAACATAATTTATTATTATAAACATAATTTATTAGAAAAATAAAATTTTATTATTTAAAAAAATATAATTTTATTATTTAAACAGTAATAATTTAAATATTATTATTTATTTATTATTAATAATTTAATCGTAGGGGATGGTTGGTGGTGGTAATGAGCCGAAGTTCTGCCTAATTCATATTCATATTTTGTTACAAAAGCATCATACAATTCATATTATAGCAAATATTGGAGAACCTAATGCCGAGAATATTTATCTGTATGATTTAAAATGAATATTTATATAGAAGTAGTAGAAAAAAGGAAAGGCAACATTAAATGGCTAGGGCCAATTGTTCGATCCTATACATATTTTAAAATTAAATTACATAAATATTTATATATAAACATCAAGTGGTCCATAGAGCTTTGTTGAATTCACAGCAAAGAGAATAAAGTAGAAGATTTGTATTGTTGCTGTAGTAACGGTTTCCTATTGTTCCCAAAAAAATGGCTCTCTTCTAACTTGAATACCAAACATCCAAATAGCTTGTCCCACTCTCTCACGAGATATAGTCAAAGAA
Source organism: Cicer arietinum (assembly GCF_000331145.2). NCBI lineage: Eukaryota > Viridiplantae > Streptophyta > Magnoliopsida > Fabales > Fabaceae > Cicer > Cicer arietinum. Next base: position 8,754,189 of record NC_021160.2, on the reverse strand, counting down.
AATCTTAATCTCACGTTGAAAATAACATAACTTTAAGAATTTATGAAGAGTGATTTATTTTATTTTGCAAGAATTTATAAAGAATGAAATCATTTACTTTGTATGTTAATTTTGTAAAAATAAATTAAATTTAATATAAAAATTAGATAAGATCTGAGTCTATTAATTAGACTATATTATAATTTTTATTCATAAAGATAATGCATTTTTGGTATTTTATATTTTATCTAGTCGATAAATTTTTTGACATTTCTTTTTCTGATATTTTCTGAACTGAAAAGGTAATTGACACAAGTTTAACTTGCCGAAGAATATTCAATGTAGAAATTAGTTATAATTAATTTTTAGCTGGTTAGTTTTTTAAATCTCCACTAGTTTATAGAGTATATTATATATTATTTTTTTCCTTCTAAATTCCATCAATATAGAATTTATTATTTTCATTTTAAATATTATTTTTTATTCGTGACTTATCAACTTTCCTAACAATAAACATTATATACTTAATTAACTATAATCATTTTAAAAATCATCATAAAATAATAAAAGACCAAAATATAATGTTTTGTTTTCATTTTAATGATTTGTTCTTTTGTTTCAAATTTTTGTTTCTAATACAAACTAAGGACGGAATATATTTCAACTCTCTGAATTTTGGCATCCAATTCTTCAATCATTTCAACTATATGCCACAACCACTACACATAAAAACAGAAGGATTATATACCTCTTGCATCTTTGAAAATATTTTATATATCCGATATATTTAAATAATGAGGTGGGAACAAATAGAAGCTCTCATAGCAACTCCATCCATAGCTAGCTACAAATCTCGATCCGACTCCAAGAATCTTTTGAAAAAAGTTTCTCTCTAAATCTAAAAATTTATACATTTGCAACACCATACTCAATTGTAGAAGATTCGGTTTCATTTATACAAAGGGGCACTACCGGGGATTCTCTTCTAGGGGAGAAGCCTCACATAGATTTGAGGTAACTTTGACTATTCCAACTAATATTATTTTTTGAAACAAAAGTATTTATACTTTTATGTTTATGTTTAGCTACCATAATAGTATATATCTAACAATTCCAAATAAAAGTATTAGCAAAAAATTAGGAGAAATAAAAAGTAAAAATATATTATTATGAAAATTCACTTTAACATTGTTTTTCAACTGTTCAATTTTTGTTTATTCCTAAATTTACATTAAATATAATCGTTGTTCAAACACTTATTAAGTCCTTGAATTGTAGGTTAATTTTCTCTAATTCATTCTCTCATATTCAAGAACTATATACATCTAAAAAGATTGGGTATGCTAATCTTTTTTGTGGTCTATATCACCTACAATAACTAATACTTGATATTCATGCTTCTAATTGTATTGTTTTTTCTTTGATCTTTGACATTTTCACTTTGGACAACCTTTTAATAAAGTGCTTACTCACATTTGTACAAACTTTCCTTATGTAAGATTCAATTCCAATAAAATTTGTGATTTTTGTTATTTAACAAAATAATCTAAATTGATGTTTCCTTCTGGTTTTAGTCTTTTTATTAATACTTTCGATTTTATTCATATGGATATATGGGAACCTTTATCTATCCGTTCATTGCATGGTAGATATACTTGGATTTCTATCGTGCATAACAAATTGGAAACTAGAAAATTAATGCATGATTTTATTTTTTTTGTTCAAAACCAATTTAATACCACTATAAAAACTATTAGATCTAGTGAATTTGCATACACAATTTTTGTGTGCTAAATATGGCATTATACACCACACATCTTACTTTGAAGTACACCACAATAAAATTTTGTTATGGAACAAAAATATAAGTATATTTTAAATGTCACTAGAAATTTACTTTTTCATACTAATCTTCTAAAAATAAAATAGAATTGCTCTTAAGCACTTCAACACGTCGTTCATTTAATCAATAAGATATCATCTTCATCTATTCAAAATATATCTCCATATAAAAAACTTTATAATGTTATATGTGACTTACATAAATTGAATTTTTTTGGTTCTCTTTATTTTATTTCTACGTTATAACCAAAAAGAATAAAATTGTCCTTTATCTTGAAAATGCATGTTTTTAAATTGGTCATGATAATAATATTGATTCTTTTAATTTTCTCTTAGATCCCATTAAGCATTTGTCTATTAATCATGATGTGACGTGAAATCCAATAATTAGATGCACAACTGCCCTAAGAAATACAAGTCGAAAAAGAACTCATATTTCAGTTAAAAATAATAATTGGCTACAAAAACATGATGTCACCCAAAAATAACAACTATATAGAATCACAATACATAGTGATTTATTTAGTGATCTACTGATCATGGTTCCATTTTTAATCTCCTATATATGCCCCAACATTAAACCATATATAGACCATTGGAACTGGATATAGTTCCAACTTCATTATTATACTAGTAGTACATCACACAATACAATAGATCATTTATTTTTTGTTATTCTTTGTAAATCCATTCAAGTTACCATCAATAAACCATCCATGACCACGACCTTTAAAAGCACCACCGTTAACATTGGGGCCACGGAAATTGTTGTTGATGTGGTGTCTATTTCGATCACCGGAATTAGCACCACTGTTCACTTTCGCACCGGAGAAATTTTGGTCTCCGTTGCCGAGGTTGCTAAGTGCGTTTGAAGTACCATTGTTGGAGGATTTAGAACCTTGGACTTGGGCTTGGGCTTGGGCTGCTTCCTCAGCCTCAAGCACTGAAATGAAGTTTTTTATGAGACGTGAGGACATCATTGTCTTACTCAACAATTGATATCTAATTAACCTTAATGTTTAATTATGTATTTGTATGGTCCGAAAACTTATTTATAGATGCAAGAAAAGGAATTTGATGCTTTATAATGGAATGCTTTAATTTGTTTATCAATTTTTAGTGCAATAATGTGTTATTATTAAATGAAAATAGAACAACTTTCTTGTAATATTTAATTGCAAAGCATAGATGCCTAAAAAAAAGTTAAGGTCTGACGAGCAGTAAGTGACGGGTTGTCGTGACATCAACAACGATCACTTCGGAAAGGATATCGTCCCCCGGAAAATACATTATTAACAAATAACTTTTTTAAACTTAAAGCTCAATCAAATCCCTATTATTAATGTTTCCTTCTAAGTAGGGAAAATTATAAGGATAAGAAGAGACTTCATATGAGCTATAAAATAATTGGTTTTAATTCTAATTTCTACTCAACAGTGTTTATAAATACAAATAAAATGAAATATAAAATTATAAACTCTTTTCATTTTGTTTAATTAGATCCATGATCGTCTTAATGTTTTTGGAGCTCTGTTCAAATATAAAAATTAGACTTTTAAATTTGAAAATCCTAACAATCAAAGTTTAAAATTCTAATATTTGATAGTGAACTGCGACATCTAATTGCTTGTAGCCATTATCACATACTCAATAGTGAAAAATTGACTATTTATTCTAAACATAAATTACAAATATAAAATTTTATAATATTTATTGTATAAAATTAAAAATATCAATATAGTTTTTCATAACTTTTATGGTATATTATAAATAAATAAAATTAGGGTTCTCTCTAATTAGGGAACAGAGACCTGTGCCAATGTTCTGGCAAGGATTAGAGGTATTCACAAGCATTTGGACGATAATCAAACTTATGATCTTATGCTCTTTAAGAAGAATTTGCAGCAAGATTTTAGCTCATGAGAAAATGTTGTGGTATAAAAAATCTCAAGAGAATTGGGTCAAATATAGCAATAGGAACACACAGTTCTTAAACACAAGCAATTATTAGAAGGAGGAACAAGATTTCATATCATAATGTTGACATTAATGTTTGGTGCACCCATACTAGCACGCTTAAAGGGGATCATATACCTTCTTTATGCATCTTTTTCAATCTAACGATCCGTGTAATCCTCATATTTTGCAACTTGATTATATACTCTCTATTGGGAATGATCTTCATATTCATCTTCTCAACTCTGTCACCATGAAAGAGGTCAAAGGTTCTATCTTCTCTATGCATTCTTACAAGTTCTAATTCCAAAAATTGATACTCCTCTTAGGCTCAAAGACTTTTGCCCCATAAACCTTTTTTGGATGAGTTAAAAGGCCTCATTCATAGCTCCTTTATCCCTAATCGAGGTTCACCACATGCACAACGGCTACAGAAGTTGATTGCCAACTTTGGTTTATGCAGCATGCTTCCAGAGAGACGGGGACTATTTTTATGTTGGTAAATTTGGAGGAACAACAAATGAGAAGATATTTGAGCATATGAAGAAAAAAAATATTTGAACTTCAATTAATAGCATATTTTCTTATCATTCTTCCATGGTCAGTGCTCTTGGTTACACTGAAACTAGTGAATGTGGACGGTTAATTCCTTCATTAGTAACCCTCGTAATGCGGGTGTTGGAGGTCTTTTAAGGAACTATAATGGAGTTTGGTTATTTGGAGAGGTCTTCCTCTGGCTTAGAAACTTGTTTACGAGTCTATTATTATGGAATCAGACTCCAAAACTATTTTGGATTTGATTTCTCAAGATCATCATCATGGTTTTCATCCCCATGCAACTTTTACTCTCTCTCTCTCTCTCTCTCTCATCAAGAAGCTTATTTCTCTCCTGTCATTGGTTACCTAATTTAATCATACCCTGAGGGAAGACAATGTCAATATTCATTCATATATTACACATAATTAGAGCTATAGCTCCATTGCATTATTTATATATGTAATATGTGGTATTAAATTAGAAGCCTATAGAGATAAAATCTGCTTTGGGTAGTTAGTTTTCGTTAGTTAGTTGTAACTACTTTTGTTTGTTACTCCTAAATTGTAAACCACTTGTATATAAGCCAAAGCTAGCGATGCTAAGATATAGATAGAGAACCAAAAGAGAATGCAAAGCAGCAATTTTAGCCAAGATTGTGCAAAACTGACATCATAAGTGCATAAACATTATAATAATTATCATCTCATTATTAGTGATAATTCAAAGTCGGATCCAGTCCCCCAGACGTAGAGGTTCATCTTTAAACAGAGTTAACAATTGTGTGTCTTCATTTTAGCATTGAAAGCTTTAATTCTGTTAGTCAGAAAACAAAGAACATTCTCGTTTTACAATCTAATCAATCTATGGTTTATATTCAATCAATCTTCGTTTTATAGAAACCAATAAAATTCTTAGTTTAATATCTAATTGATCTCCGTTTTAAACAACAACTGGTATCATGAGCACATGTGTATTCAATTCAAAGGAGAGACAACATCAACAATTTTGATGGGAAGAATGATTTTGGGTTGTGGCGTTTCAAGATGAAAACGTTGTTGATTCATCAAGGTTTGGCAGAAGTACTGGGAGGAGAGAAATACATGGCATCCACACTTTTAGAAAAGGAGAAGAATGATATCATGAATAAGACTCATAGTGCTCCAATCTTGAGTCTTGGAAAAAAGGTTCTGAAGGAAGTGTCAAAGGAGACCTATGCAACAGGTATTTGGCTCAAGTTAGAATCTTTATACATGACAAAATCATTAGAGAATCTTTTATACTTAAAAAAAATGACATATACTTTCAAGATGCAATCTGGGAGGTCAATTGAAGATCATATGTATGAGTTTAATAAGATTGTTTTAGATCTTGAAAATATTGATGTAAAGTTGGATGATGAGGATCATTTCTTATTGTTGATAAATTCATTACCAAGCTCTCTTTAAAATATGTGTGATACACTCCTTTATAGAAGAGATTCTTTGTTATTAGAAGAAGTACAAGTTGTACTAACCTCCAAAGAATTGAAGAGGAAGTCAGATGGGAAAGAAGAAAACAGTGGTGAGAGATTGTTTGTCAAGGCCAAGGCATGGAAGAATAATAAAAAACATAAGAATATGTTCAAGAATAAAGAAAATAACAAGTCTAAAATGAAATGTTTCATATGCATGAAAGAGGGGAATTTCAAGAAATAATGCCCCGATTGGAAATGAAAGAAAGGATCAAATAGTGATGATGATTATGAAATGCATTTATAGCCTCTAAAGGATATGAAAGTACATAAGTTCTTATGGAAAATTCAACTGAAATCATGAATGATGATTGGATGCTTGACTCAGGGTGCTCATTTCAATGACCTCAAATAAAGATTGGTTTCTTGACTATAAAGAAACTGACGGAGGCAAGGTGATTATGCATAACAAATCAGTCTGCATGGTAGTTGCAATTGGCTCAATTAAACTGAAGCTGGAAGATAGAACCATGAAGATTCTGTCAAAGGTCAGACATGTTTCAGAGCGGAAGAGGAACTTAATTTCTCTAGGAATGTTGGAAGAAGATGGTTGTTCATACAAAGTAGAGAAAAGTACTCTAAAAATCATAAAAGGATCATTGGTAATCATGAAACGAACAAGGGATCATGGTATCTACATTCTCAATGGTCAAACAATGATAGGAATGGCATCAGTGGTTGTCCAAGCATCAAGAAAAGCCAACATGTGACATCAAAGGCTAGGACATGTAAGTCTAAAAGGAATGCAAGTTCTTGACAGACAAGACATGGTAGGTGGGGACAAGATTAATGATCTTGAATTTTGTGAGCATTATGTGTATGGAAAGATGCATAGGGTCAAGTTCTCTACAGGGAAATTGCTCAAAAGGAATTTTGAGATATGTTCACAATAATCTACGGGGTGCTGCAAAGATTGCTTCAAATGGAGGTAACAAGTACTTTATTATATTTCTTGATGATTATAGTAGAAAGGTATGAATTTATTTTTTGAAAAGTAAGGATGAATCATTCAAAACCTTTAAAGATTAGAAATGTGTGGTAGAAAACAGAACTGATAAGAGGATTAAGACTTTAAGGACATACAATGGTCTTGAATTTTGCAGTGAGGAGATTGTTGAGACAAAATCTCAATTTAATGTTTTAATGAAAACAAACAAAAAGTTAATTAAGAATGTTAATTATGATTCTAAGTGTTTTGGTATTTAACATCTGTGTTTAAGTGTATTAATCAAAGATAGGATCCAAGTAAAGCAGAAATAAACCAGCATGAAAAGCAAAATCTGAACAAACAAGAAAGAAGAAAATTCTTAGTAAAATCTGGAAAACGGAGAATGCTCTCCAGTTTCAAAATGATCATCACAGCTTCAAAACCAATCAATTTCCACTAGTTAAAAGAAGTTTTAGCCTCTGGATTTTACATCTATATCATCAACACTTGGCAAGGAACAAATTGAGATGATTAGATTCAAAGAAACTACTTGAATCAGAAAGAGAGAAGATCACGAATTAGCAAGATCAGACAAATCTGGACATTCTTGACAACATTCTGATCAATCTGGACAACACTGCAACATCAGCCTCCAGACTGATAAACATTCTCCAGCTTATTATACTTGATCTTCAGCAGCAAACATCTTTCTCCAGAATGATCAGACCATTCTCCAGATTGATTATCAATCTCCGTTTCTGCAGAATTTCAGCATTAATCTCCTTACTTCTGCAGAAGTTTATAATCATTCACCAAAACTGTTTTGGACAGAATCAAGGCTCTAGATCGAAGCTGTGATGACTCTTCATCATATGCATATTTTCCCACTATTTTAGTCTTATTTATCCTCAATTATTAGTTAAATTAAGGATTTATTTGATATATTTTGTTGATTTTTGTTCTTTGAGTTAAATTAAATGTTTTATGTTTTATTTTAGTGATTAAGTAGGAATTTTTCGTAATTTTACATTGCGTTGTGTTTTGGTGCAGTGCTGAATGTTTGTGAGAAATCAACATGACACATGTAGAGTATTTCAGCCATATCTGGAGTTGTAGATGTCCAATTGGAGTCAAACCAA
>NC_021160.2:8730490-8746199 GCF_000331145.2 Cicer arietinum | reverse complement strand
ATCTTTTTCACTCTTGGGAACTTGGGAGACTTGTGCCCTAGCATAGAAACTCAAAGACGGCCGTTTCTAACGCCATTGAAGCAGTTTTATCAAGAATCATCCATGAATCATTCTTGTAATTCTTCTTTAATCCTTATCTTTTGTATCTCTGTCATGAGTAACTAAACCCTATTTGTTAGGGATGAGTGTAACCAGATGAAACCCTTATTTTTCTGATTTGATTTCTAGTTATATGAATGAGTTTATTGAATTGTTTTTCTCATCTCTGTGCTTAATGCTTTTTATTGCTTGATCAACATTAAAATGTTCTACGATTTGTATTTTGAAACGGAAGTGGACTTTACGAATGCTTGAGATGAGAAATTCATGAATTTGTAGTCTAGGGATAGATGCAGGTCATGAAACCAATTAAATTAGTTGCAAAGCAATAATTTACAAGAGAATTTCTATACGGTAATGCTTAATTCTAATCTTAAATCCACTAAGGAATTAGGGGTTACTTTGGAATTAAAGGTTCTGTCACTAAGACATTAGGGCAAGAATAATAAAGAGAATTCGGTAATAATTCAATAAAGGAATTCAGTAACTAGGATCAAATTAGACACCAAGGTTGGATTCGAAGTGAAACTCATCCCTGACATTTTTCTCATTATAAAAGATCAATTTTATTATTGTTGTTAATTTCAAACATTATTTCAATCAACTTGGGAACCTTTTTGTTCAATTCTAGTAATCAAATATAATTCAATAGTAAAACGCAATCCTTGAGTTCGACACTCGGTATTACCGTTTTAATATTACTTGCAACGATTCAGTACACTTGCTGAAACGCTATCAAGCTGTAACATCAATAATTACATATGAAGCTTCAAGGATTATTAAAGACAAGATAAATCTGACCAAGAACAAAGAAACCAACCCAGTCAACAAAGCTCAAATTTTGTTCAACGGCTGAAATATTTTTATTCAAATATATTGGTTTTGGTCAAATCTGACAGTGCACTATCAACAACTCTTTTGACCAATATTAAATGCTCTAAAAAGCCTATAAAAGGAAGACCAAGCTCAAGGAAAAATCAGAGCTTCAAGTACTAAGAAAATTCATTACTCATTTTAATCATACTTGAATTTCTCTCACACACACACACATTGAATCAATTCTGATTTTTCCCATTCGATTCCTAGAATCATTCTTGTGTATTTTTCTGTCAAAGAATCAGAACTTAAACAAGTGTTGAGCCTTATCAGATTCTAACAAGCAATCTCATCATTATTGTAAAACTCAAACTATAAGATTTTAATATAGTTTGGGTATATTGTAAGAAATCCTATTAAGGTTGATAGGTGACTTGATTGAACTCCTTTCTGGGTGGAAAGGTTTTAACATTGTAGCAGATCAAGGTTGATCTGAACTAGGTGTTGTAAAACTAAGAAGGTTCTATGTTTTAAACACTTAGTGGAAAATCTCACGGTTGTGAGGACTAGACATAACCCGGGTTGAGTGAACCAGGATATATCTTTGTGCGGTATCTCTTCTCTTATCTATTTACTTTCAGTTTGATTGATTATCAAGTTAAATACATAAACTGAATTACTGATTTTAACTAACCAAGAACGTTCTCTGTTTTCACAACCAAGATCAATCTTGAGTTATTTTCTTAAGTTTTTAACAGGAATTTTTAAAAGGTGCATTTACAATTCAAACCCCATTCCTTGTAAATCGACATTGTTACTTCAGAGATAACTAGTTTTTGCAAAACTCATAGTGTGAACAAGCCGAGGGCTGTAAGACACACACCTCATCAAAATGATATGGTTGAAAGGATGAACAGAACCCTACTCGAAAGAATGAGATGCATCCTGTAAAATGTAAGCATACCTGCACAATTTTGGGGAGAAACGATCCACAAAACTTGTTATTGGATAAATTTGAGCCCTTCAATTGTAATTGAACGAAAAAACTCCTCAAAGAATGTTGACTGGACATGTTGCTAATTACAATCATCTAAAGGTATGTGGGTGTGCTACATACTATCATGTAAATAAAGGAAAGCTAGTTCCTCAAGCCACGAAAGAGTACTTCGTTGGATGTCCAAGTGGAATAAAAGGTTATACGACATGGTGCCTTGAAAATAGGAAGTGTATCATTAGTAAAGATGTTAAGTTTCATGTGGCTTAACTATACAAGTCATTAACCAAGGTTGCTAATGAAAATCCACATCAAATTGAAGCTGAGAGGTTTGATCTTGAGATGGAGCAAGTTGCAGAAAAGAAGAAAGATCAACAAAAACTAAGAACGTTCTTGGTTTCAGAAAGACAACAGACTCAACAAGACAAGATTGGTGCAAAGCCAACTAAATGTGATATGTTCTCAGATCGTGACAATTCAACAGAACAGGAAGTAGATGACTACAATCTCATCAGGGACAGAGAAAAAGGACATCAAAACCCCCTCAAAGATATGACTATGCAGACATGGTCAGTTATACATTACATGATGCTGAAGAAATCATACACGAAGATCCCATGAACTACAATGAAGTTGTCATATCTCAAGAGAAATACAAATGAATTTTAGCTATGACTGATGAGCTGAAATCATTGGAGAAGAACAATACTTGGGAACTCAAACTTAAGTCTGCCAACTCCAGAATTGTAGGCAGCAAATTGATTTTCAAGAGGAATGATGGAATTCAAGGAGTAGAACCATCAAGGTTCAAAGCAAGGCTAATAGTAAAAGGATTTGTCAAAGGGAAAGTGTAGACTACAATGATATCTTTTATCCAGTAGTCAAGCATGCATCTATAAGGATAACTCTAGCCATGGTATCACACTTTGACATGGAGTTATAACATATGGATGTCAAAACAATATTTCTCCATTGTGATCTAAATGCAACAACCATATGACTTTAGGACTCAAAGAAATGAGGATTGGATATGCTTGCTAAAGAGATCACTCTATGAGCTAAAACAATCACTAAGACAATGGTATTTAAGATTTGATTCATTCATGCTTAGTCAAAGCTATGCTAGAAGTAATTTTGATAGTTGTGTGTATTACAAACAAGTATCATCAACAACTTACATTTACTTGTTGCTATATGTGAATGACATGCTAATAACATCTAAAAGTATGAAAGAAATTGAAAAATTAAAGAGTCAATTGAAGAAAGAACTTGAGATGAAGGATTTGGGGCCAACCAAGAGAATTTTATGAATGGAAATCATCAGTATCAGATATCAAGGCAAACTAATAATTTTCCAAGAGAGTTACATTGGAAAGGTCATAAATTGGTTCAATATGAGTGAATCAAATGCTGTCAGCTCTCCACTTGCAGCTAACTTCAAACATTCTTCAGCCATGTCACCAAACACAAATTAGGAAACATAAGACATGAAGTCAATATCATATGCAAGTGCCATAGGGAGCATCATGTATGCTATGGTATGTTTAAGGCCATACATTTCTCATGTTGTAAGTGTCACAAGCAGATTTATGAGAAAATAAATCTAAGGTACCTAAAAGGAACTCAAAGCATGTGTTTGTAATACAACAAAATTTCATAACCATAAAAACTAGTCTAAGGATTTATAGACTTTGATTTTGCTAGAGATTTAGATAGAAGAAAATCTCTTAAAGGATATGTGTTCACAGTGTTTAACAATGCAGTCAGTTGAAAAACTAATCTTCAACACATAGTGGCATTATCAACAACAGAAGTAGAATATATTGCTCTTGCTGAAGCTTTGATAGAAAGAATTTGGCTGAGATGAATGATTATTGAACTTGGTGTTAAACAAAAATCGATTTGTATAAATTGTGGCAATCAAAGTACTATTCATTTGAATAAAAATCAAATTTATCATGAAAGAACCAAGGATATTGACATAAAAAATCAAAATTGTTGGTCATCTTGATATAACTAGCTAGATTATTAATCTGAAATTTATTGTTTTTTTGAAATTTTACAAACTAGGCCAACATTATTAATATGCAAGGTAGAGAATCGATGCTCTACTCTTTTTTTTTTTTCCTATTTGTAAAATGGAGGATATTTTAAATTGATAATATGATTTAGTTAACAAATTAATTATTAAAACAAAATATTAACTAACCAAACAACTTTGGCATAAAGCTTTAGGAGTATATATCCCTTATCAAACTCACGCCACAAGTTCATTCCTATATCTGCATTTGTGCTTCAACGATAAGTCTTGTGAGTATATCATAAGTTTTGTAATTGCAACAAGGTTGGAGTATATATCACAATTGTACTATGACAACATCATAGAATTTTCAAATGATTAATTATCTTATTCGCACTATCAGTGATTTAATTTAATAATATCAAAATATGTTACTTTTTTAAATTTTCCATAAAATTCCTTTATATATATATATATACTAAGAATGTACCTTTATAAAATTGAAATAAAGAGATGACATTCCATATAGTTTCGCGTGAAGAAGAAAAAAATAAGATTCCTTTTATTGCATCTATAAATAGGTTTTGGGGTGGCAACAATAAGATCATAGAAATACATCAAAATTAAAACTAAGAGTAGATAGCAATTTTAAAGTAAGGTAAGAATGTCATCTCGTCTCATAAAAAACCTCCTTGCAATGCTTGAAGCTGAGGAAGCAGCCGAAGGTTCCAAATCCTCCAACAATGGTACATCACACGCATTTAACAACCATGGCACCGGGGGCCAAAATTTCTCCGGTGCAAAAATCAACAGCGGTGCTAATTCTGGTGACCGAAACAGACACCGTACCGACAACAATTACCGTGGCCCCACTATAAATAACAGTGGTACTGTTAATGGTCATGGTAATGGAGGATTTATTGACGGTAACTTTGATGCATCTACAAAGAACTACAACTACTAATTAGTTATATGTATTTGATCATATATGCTATAATAATACATAATATATATGATCTATTGTATTGTGTGATGTACTACTAGTACAATAATGAAATTGAAACTATATATATTCAGTTCCAATGGTCCATGGTTTATTGTTATTGTATAGGAGGTTCAAAATAGAGACATTTAGTCTCTATAATAAATCTTCATGTATTTTGATAAGAGAAATACTTAATTTTACAAATGTGTTCAAATTATTCAACCAGAGAAGCAAAAACAATGATAGAGTAAAGTAAATTTATAACGAGAAGATTCAACTTGTATTTGTCGCACAACAAGAGAGAAGATTTAGGGCCGAAAGACGGACGAGCAGCGACGATGATTAAAGGGCTTGAGAGGGACGATGGCTGAGAAAGAAGAGAAGTCTGAGAGAAAAAGAAACGGTTTATTGAAAATAACAAAATGATTAAATTGTCCGTTAGTTAAATTTAATGAAAAGTATGTATATATAATAGAGACAATTATTGTTTCAAATGAAGAAAAAGAAGAACCATGACAACGCTTACATGGTGACTATGGCACACTATTATGTTACCAAAGGGGTGATCTACGTGGGGTTATAGCTGAAACTTGTCGTACCGGTATATCATCTCCTCGAGTATGATCAGACTAGAATCCAAATTCTAACAGAACATCTCTATCTTATTCATTTCTTGCAAGGTCCTAGACAGTGGGGAATTGAGAAGTCGTCTTCTTTATCTCTATTTCGGTTATATGTCATTTTTTCTTACGTTTGCAAACTCATTTCGACTATAAGTCATCTCGAGGTTTTCCAAACAAACCTCATATTCGAAATGTATTTTGAAAATAATTTATAGACAAAAATTTCTTGTAGAAAAGAAAATCGTAAACAACACTAACAAGATATAGTAGGAAATTACATATCTTGTAAGTGGAGTTCAAATAAGATCAGAGAGTCCGTTACTTTTTAAAATATCTATAGATAAAAAAAAAAATTTAGTTGTATATATAATTTGATCTTTTAGTAAATGTTTTAAGAATCATATCGAAGATCGAATTGACAATATATAACTTAATCATGCGTCAATAAGTACAATTAGTTTAATTTGATTGAACCAATTATAATTGAAACATATCTTTAAATCTATTCAATTCAGCTTTATTATACTATGATTGAAAATGAGACTGAAGTAAGATCAGTTTAATTGGCTATCAACTTAGTTAGAACTTACACCTTATTGTTTTGGTATTGGATTTGGTTGGTGTTATCAACTAACTATGATAGCAATATAAAGATGGATGGTAAGGATCAAATCCAAATGCTCACCTTGTGCTCAAATTGCTATTATACAATATAATTTTCTAACAAATAAGAATTTGTATTTGTTTAGAATTTCTCATGCGAATGTACAATTAGCATATCAATAATTGTCTGAATTAGAGGAAATTTGATTTTTTAGAAATATGAAAATCTACTTTAATTATATTATAGACAGTATAGTTTTAATTTGACGATCATTGACGTACAAATTACAAAAGGTAGTTTTAATGCCATAGAATCTAAATCCATATAATTGTTTGGTATGGGAAAAATTTAGGAACACCAGTATGTATTAACGCTTAGGTGATGGCTTGATATGTTATGTAATAGGACACAAATAATTTAGTCTAATCTATTTAGTCTAAAATAATTCAGATCAACTATAATTTTATTTTCACTACGCGAAAAAACTTATTTTACACCGTTTTTTTAAGCAATTTACAACGTTTTTTCAAAAAAAGAAGCGCTGTAAAAAGATACAACAACGTTTTTTAAAATAAAAAAATGCTATAAAATAGTTTGATATATTGCACGCTTGTTATACTCGTTTTACGGTGTCTTTTGGAAAAACGCTATAAAAGGTGCATTTAATAGATACATTATTATGCACCTATTACAACGCTCTTTTGGAAAAACACTATAAAAGGTTTATTCAATAAATGCATTATTATGCACTTATTACGGCGCTTTTTTGAAAAAGCGTTGTAAAAGGTGCATTAAATAGATACATTATTTTATGCACCTCTTACAGCGCTGTCTTTTAATTTTTTTTCCAAAATCATTTTCATGCAGAATTAGTTCACAATCAGTTCATACAATCAATACACAACAACATAACTATATAACTTTATAATTTAACATTATAACTTTACATATTTACACAATCAGTTCACAACATATTCATATACATATTCACATATTGACAACAACACATAACTATATATATATTCATATAACTCCATATTCACAACTTTTCAAATGTGTCATATTCATATACATATAACTATCAAAACTACACATAACATAACTACCATATATTCATATAACTATCCCTTGCAGCATGCCAGGTGCATTCAATAGATGCATTATTATGCACCTATTACAACGTTTTTTTGAAAAAACGCTGTAAAATGTGCATTCAATAGATGCATTATTATGCACCTATTACATCGCTTTTTTGAAAAAGCGTTGCAAAATGTGCATTCAATAGATGCATTATTATATGCACCTATTACAATGCTGTCTTTTAATTTTTTTTCCAAAATCATTTTCACCCAAAATCAATTCATACAATCAGTACACAACAACAGAACTATATAACTTTATAATTTAACTTTATAGCTTTACATATTTACACAATCAGTTCACAACATATTCATATACATATTCACATATTGACAACAACACATAACTATATACATATTCATATAACTACATATTCACAACTTTTCAAATGTGCCATATTCATATACATATAACTATCAAAACTACACAGAACATAACTACCATATATTCATATAACTATCCCTTGCAGCATGTCATTTCCCAGTAAATCAAATAATTTTCATTTCAATCACATATTGACACCAATTTTTCTTTATTTCAATTAGATCTCTTTCGAAGTATGTTGGACTGGAATTGTCAAAGTACTGTGCGATATAAAAATTGGACATAAATAAGTTAGAATCAAATATATACATAGTTTATATATGAAAATTAAATAATGAAAATACCGTACCGTTTCTGGAATTATAATTTAATTCATATCAAGAATCTCCTTCATGAATCGCAATATATAGTACCCACAGTCGATGTTGTTAGTTTGACGAGGACACTATAAAATAAAACATATAAGTCAATAAATATTTGTGCATTGATAGTAGTATAAGTTCAACATGCATTTTAGTGAAACAAAAAACTAATATATACAATACCTGAAAAACAGAAGAACAATAGGGTTACGGTGCATAAATACGAACAAATAAGAATAGCGCAGAAATACGAACAATAGGGTTCGCAAAAACAAAGAAGGTTCGCAATGACAAAGAGAATGAAGAGGAAAGAAGCGTACGAAGTTTACGTAATGAGGGTTAGTAACAAGGCAATATTGTTCGTAGGGTTCGCAATGAGAAGGAGAATGAAGATGAGAAGGAAACAAGCGTATGAAGTTTACGTAATGAAGAAGAAACTGAAACAGTTTAGGGTTTAGGATTTAGGGATAGTATTTGAATGAGAGTTGGTAGGGATAGTAACAAAGATGGAGATGATTGACAATATGGTTTGTATGGACAGTAGGGTTCGCAATGAGAAGGAAAATGAAGAGGAGGAGGTCTCTGAAACGTAGTGAAGTTTACGAAATAAAGAGGAAACTGAAGCGGTTTACTGTTATATATAAAACCCTATTACAACGCTCATTGAAAGAGCGTTGTAAAAGACCTCCTTAACTTAGTTTTTAAAAGCCTATTACAGCGCTCTTTGAAAGAGCGTTGTAAAAAATCTCCTTAACTTATTTTTTAAAAGCCTATTACAGCGCTCTTTGAAAGAGCACTGTAAAAGACCTCCTTAACTTAATTTTTAATAGCCTATTACAACGCTGTAAAAGACATCCTTAACTTATTTTTTAAAAGTCTATTACAAGGCTCTTTGAAAGCGGTAAAAGACCTTATTAACTTATTTTTTAAAAGCCTACTACAGTGCTTTTTCAACAAGCGCTTTAAAGGACCTCTTAACTTAGTATAAAACAAAGCTTTGTGACCTCCTTATTTTTTTAAAGGCTTTTATAGCGCTTATTGACAAAAGCGCTGTAAAAAACCTCTTTAACTTATTTTTTAAAAGCTTATTACATCGCTCTTTAAAAGAGCGTAAAAGAGCGATGTAAAAGACCTCCTTAACTTAATTTTTAATAGCCTATTACATCGCTCTTTGAAAGAGCGCTATAAAAGTCCTCTTTAACTTATTTTTTAAAAGCTTATTACAACGTTTTTTCAACAAGCGCTTTAAAAGAGCTCTTAACTTAGTATAAAACAAAGCTTTGTGACCTCCTTATTTTTTTAAAGGCTTTTATATCGCTTATTGACAAAAGCGTTGTAAAAGACCTCCTTATTTTAAAAGATCTCCTTAACTTATTTTTAAAAAGCCTATTACAGCGCTCTTTGAAATAGCGCTGTAAAAGACCTCCTTAACTTATTTTTTAAAAGCCTATTACAGCGCTCTTTGAAATAGCGCTGTAAAAGACATCCTTAACTTATTTTTTAAAAGCCTATTACAGCGCTCTTTGAAAGAGCGATGTAAAAGACCTCCTTAACTTATTTTTTAAAAGCCTATTACAGCGCTCATTGAAAGAGCGTTGTAAAAGACCTTCTTAACTTAGTTTTTAATTAACTTATTTTTTTAAAAGCCTATTACAGCGCTATCTGAAAGAGCGCTGTAAAATACCTCATTAACTTAATTTTTTAATAGCCTATTACAGCGCTCTTTGAAAGAGCGCTATAAAAGTTCTCCTTAACTTATTTTTTAAAAGCTTATTACAGCGCTTTTTCAACAAGCGCTTTAAAAGACCTCTTAACTTAGTATAAAACAAAGCTCTGTGACCTTCTTATTTTTTTAAAGGCTTTTATAGCGTTTATTGACAAAAGCACGGTAAAAGACCTCCTTATTTTAAAAGACCTCCTTAACTTATTTTTTAAAAGCCTATTACAGCGCTATCTGAAAGAGCGTTGTAAAAGATATCCTTAACTTAATTTGTAATAGCCTATTACAGCGCTATTTGAAAGAGCGCTATAAAAGATCTCCTTAATGTAACACCCCAAAATTTTCATATATATTATATATGTATCTTTTTAGTAATTGCTATTATTAAATTAATAATTATTCTATGTGTAAATAAATTAAATTAAATTTTATCACACTCTATTCTACTTAAATAATTATAATCTTCATTTTTTATTTAATTGTTTTGACGTGACAATTACATGGGGACTATTTATGATGTCATTATTTCATAAATGGATATTTTTGTATTTGATTAGTTTCGATAATCATGAAATTGATATGTTAGATATGTTTGTTTTATTTTGTTATGTGTGAGTGGTATTCTTGTCTTGCTTGATTTATTTTAGTTGATAAAATATTAGTTGAATTATTTAATTAAATTAGAATTTATATAAGTTATACCGTTTGTTAGTTTTATTTGCGACCAAAAAAGTATTCATTTTAGGAGATATTATAGAGTTAGTGAAACCAACCTTTATGTATAAGTGTTTTGAAAATATTTTTGGTCCATCCTATAAAAACAAAAATTAGTGACATGACTCATTCTTTTACTCTCCTTTATGACAAGATTTTATGACAATTCATGGTGTTTTCTTGACATAATGTGCATTAATTCATTTTAAACACCCTTAATTTATTTTTTAAAGAAAGATTATAAATTTAATTATAAGTTTTTTTGTGCAATTAAGAGAGGACACAAAAAGACTATTGTCCTTTTTGTATCTCATGCATTCATCTCTTTTAAACTAAAATTATAATTTTATTATAATTGTCTACAAAAATAATTCTATGAAATTTTTTCACACATATTTGTCATTCTTACACTCTCAAAATAATTTTCTGAGTCGTAAATTCTAATATCTATCGGTGTTGAATTCATTACTGCCTCGTGAGCTATTTCTCGTGCAAATTTAGAGGTGTTAAGAAAGAAAGCGCCTAAGGTAAGGGCTTTTCCCCATGCAATGTTAGGCTAGATATTAAATTAATAGTTTGTAAGATATTGATATAAAACTTGTTGTCTTAAAAGAAAAATATTGATTTTTAATTGCCTTAAAGAATTTAACTATAATATTTTATTTTTATGAGTAATATGTTTGCTTTGATAAACTTAATTATAAATTTCGATTTTTATTATTATAACATGAGTAATATGTTTGATGTCATATATTTGATGTAAAGTTATTATTTGTGTGTTGTTTATGTGTACTTAATTATAAAGCTATGATTTTTATTATGATCTCATGAGTAATATTTTTTTAGGATGTCTTTAATTTAAAGTTTCGATTTTTGTGCTATTTCATTTCAAAGTTTTGATTTTTAAGAAATCTATATGAGTCTTGGGGGAATTGGTGTAAAGTTTTAATTTTAATTATGATAACATGATTAAGTTGATTTTTGTGATGTGTTTAGCGGCAAACCTTGATTTGTGTTTTAATAATATTATTTTTGTGGTTGACTAAGTGGCTTGTGGTTTGTGTTTTGAATATTTTATCTATGTGGTTGTCTAAGTGATTTGGTTGGTGGTTTGTATTTTAAATATTTTTATCTTTGTGGTTGTCAAAGTGATTGGTGATTTGCATTTTAAATATTGTTATCTTTGTGGTTGCCTAAGTGGCTGGTGGTTTGTGTTTTAAATATTGTTATCTTTGTGGTTGCCTAAGTGGCTGGTGATTTGTGTTTTAAATATTGTTATCTTTGTGGTTGCCTAAGTGGCTTGTGGTTTATGTGATTATCTAATTGGGTGGTGATATGTATCTTTGAGCATCATTATCATTTCATGACATATCATATGCATCTTTGTGGACGCCTGTGTGGCTGGTTTAATTTTCCCCATTGGTATGGGTGACTTCTGTGTGGACGCCTGTGTGGCTGGTTATATCCGGATCATATATGTTTAGGAGCATGCATGACTTGCATACATTTTTATGTTATTTTATTTTGATCTAATTATTTGTTATACGATTGATACTTGATTTATTTAGATACATTCTATGACTTTTGATACATCTTTAAGAACTATTAAAGAATCAATTTTTTTAAAATCTTTTATTACGAAAAGATTTTATATTCATATTTTATGGTTGTTAATTGATTATTTGGTTTAATTTTGTTGTGGGATGAACTGACCCCTTACACCAATATTTAGGTACTAATGATATCAAAAGTCGTATGAATGATGTTTGATTGGTGCACGCGCGTGGGAAAATGAGACCTTTACTTTAAAAATAATATTTTGTATTACTAAAAATTTTGTCGTACATTGTAAAGTTATTTACTTTTCATTATTGACTTTTAATAGAAATGCGGAAGTGAGATTTCATTTGCTGGTAAATAATTGAATGTAATTAATTTCAGTCAACCTTACTTATTTTGAATTTCAATTAAAGAGACTTTATTTTATTTTGGAGCATAAGTGAATATTGATCTAATATCTGGAATATTAATTTTGCAAATAAATGAATAAATAATATTTTAGTAAATTGCATTACATTCTTTTATAAAAAAAAAAAACTATCAAGTCATTTTCTGACGCATCTTTAAATTATTACATGATGAACTATTTCAAAAAAAAAATTATAGTTATTTCTAAAAGAAAACTAATATTTTTAAGTAATTTTTGGATCAAAAAATTTGGGGCGTTACACTTAACTTATTTTTTAAAAACTTATTACAGCATTTTTTCAACAAGTGTTTTAAAAGACTTCTTAACTTAGTATAAAACAAAGCTTTGTGACCTCCTTATTTTTTTAAAGGCTTTTATAGTGCTTATTGACAAAAGCACTGTAAAAAACCTCATTTTATTTTTTAAAAGTCTATTACAGCGCTATTTGAAAGAGCGTTGTAAAAGACCTCCTTATTTTATTTTTTAAAAGCCTATTACAGCGCTTTTTCAACAAGCGCTTTAAAAGACCTCTTAACTTAGTATAAAACAAATTATTAGTAAAATACCTATATTTAGATTTGTTTTTTCTTTCAAATAATTAGTTAATGCCTATATATATATATATATATATATATATATATATATATCAATTCTAAATTAAATGATCAGATCATATTGGGATGATCAGTTTAAGTTCAAGAAAAATTCTCAGTACTCAAACAAAGCTTTTTCAAGTTCAATATAAGTAGAAAATCAGTTCTGACAGGTCAAACACTTAAATTACATGAACTTAGTATAAAAAACTAAGATCAAGCTAAATATAAGCAGAAAATCAAATACAGTTCAAGCTAAATACTAAAATGCTCAATTCTGGCAGATCAAACAATAAAATTACATGAACTCGGTTCAGATTACATGGCTTATATAAAACAATTAAACACATTAAGATGCCCTTCTTCTTTTCCTAGTGGGATTCACATTTGTTTGTCCATTAACGATACGAAACGATAAATTAATCCAAATTCACTCATCATGATCATCTCTAAGATATAAAACATCATCAATTGAATCAATTTCATGTGGTTGTGAGGGTTCGTAGGGTTAGGACAACGTATTAAATTTGTTTTAAATTTGTTTTTATTTATTTAAAGTGAATGATTTTTATTTAAAGCGCAAACTTTTTACAGCGCTTGTATAAAAAGCACTATAATAGGTCATTTAATTATATGAAATCGCATATATTTTACAGCGCTTTCACAAAAAGCACTTTAAAAGCCATGTAACATAAAGTGAGAGCGCTACATTTTACAAGGCTTGTGTTTAAAGCGCTCAAAAAGTGTTGTAAAAGCTATAGGAGAGTGCTTTAATTTACAGCGCTTTTACAAAAAGCACTGTAAAAGGGTTGTACAGCGCTTTTATAAAAAGCTATGTGACCCTATATGACCCTACACTAGCGTTTGTCAAAAAAGCGCTATTGTATCTACCGTTATTTTTAAAAAAAAACTCTACAACAGCGCTTGTATTTAATAAGCGCTGTAAAAAATGCATTATAAAATGTCATTTTTGTGCATAATATTTTTACTCATTTTTAATTTTGTGTTATATAAATCTGAAGGAAATGTCATGTCACATGTCAGAGGCCATTCCTATCGCACAATTTGTGCTTTGACAAATATTCTTGAAGAATATATACATATATAGTGGATGTGAAAGCATAAAGACCCGAATAAAAACTTTATCTTTTTGTTTTTAATGCTACGTAATTCCTTATGACGTCATGCAAAGCAGCAAGGGTTAGCTGGTATGTCTCGCCATTTGATGTTTACCGGAAGCGATGTACGGGTTTAATCCGAATCAACTAATTAAAACTTAATTATGTTCAGTTTAGATATTGAATTTAATTTTTTAAACTCATGAATTTGTGAATTCAACCTGCATGCTGTGATATATATATATATATAGTTGTTGGATTGTAATTGAAAATTTGTTGCAAATTTAATTAATTTAAGTGTTTTGTTGTATTTGTGGATATATTTTAAATATTAAATAATATATTTCGATATAGTTTTATTATTTTTTAGATGTTCAAATATTTAAGTTCAATTATATTTAATTTTTAATATATATATATATATATTAATTATCTGCGAATCCAATCCAACTCAATCCGCTCATAACCGGGTTGGTTTGGTTCGGGTTCGATGAAAAAATCATGGGTTGAGAACTCAACCCAACCCAAATAAAATTGACTCGTTCGGATATCGGATTTGTCCTAAAACAACCCAACTCAACCTATATACACCCTTACTTGCTAGCTTTTGACAACACTACAATGGGTTATTTAACGAGTAAATTTTATAAAAAAGATAATTAAAAAATTAATATATTTGATTTTAATTTTTAATTAGATATATATTTAATTTTCAGCTACTATTTTATTTATATTTTATTATATGGAGTATATTGGTCCATTTGAATAACATGTTTCAAAACACTAAAACTCTAATAATTATGGAACAATTCTTAGAAGTATGAGTTAACGACTCTCTATGTCTTTACTGTTAAGACGGTGATGTGATTAGTGTCGATTCGACAAGTTAAATTTTAAGTGGCAAATTTGTTTTTCCTAATTTTTATTGTACTTATATGGATCGAGTTATTGTTTTAGATGTCGTAAATATACTAGAAAGACCGTTCACTTTTTTTTTTTCTAAAAAATTTCCGACAACTTATACATCAGATAAATATTATCGATCTTTGTTAATGTTTCAAGTGACTTTTAAATGCAGTCTACGATGGACCACTTATGAAAGATATCGGTCCATCATAACATATATGCCCTTGTAACTTAATATAAAGTTTTAAATATATTATTTATGTTTTTGTGTTAAATTTGTCTTTTTTTCGTGCCAAATTTAATCATTTATGTTTAAAAACATCAACAATGTCGAAAAATCCTTTTTATAATTGATTATTCAAAAAAAAAATTACATCTTCAATTCATCAAGTAACATCTAAATTACATCACAACGACTATTACAATAATATCTAATCCATTCAAATTAATATGATCCTTTTTGGTTTTTATCTAAGATTGTGGAATGATTATTGTCAACAATAGTCCAATATTGTGGTACTGAGTGATGAAACATGTTACGCAAATTTATAACAAAAGTCGACTAAGAATGAAAGTTTTTTTTTTACAAATTGGAGTAACATCTTCATCATCTTAATTGCAGTATATTCCATACTCAACCATAAGAAAAAGTAAGTAAAAAAAAAATATATATATATATATATATATATATATATATATATATATATATATATATATATTTT
>NC_021160.2:8717632-8730444 GCF_000331145.2 Cicer arietinum | reverse complement strand
AAAAAAAAAAAAAAAAAAAAAAAAAAATATATATATATATATATATATATATATATATATATATATATATATATATATATTTAGTCTAAAATTTAGACGTAAAGAGTATAATCATATTTACATAGACAATGTTTATAGAGATCCCTACAACTCAATTGCAAATATAGTAGTCATGTAAACCATTAATGTCTCTACTAATGTTGCACTATAGTCTATATAGCTGCATTTGGGGGAATTCAAGTCCAAAAAGTAACGCATGCTTCAATGAAAAATAACATAAAAACTACTTTGGTTGTTAATACAATTAGACGGCTGAATTGATCTATAGAGAGTAGAAACTATCAACTTGTAATAAAAATTCTATGGTGATCAATCAAATCAAACTTCCATTTTTGATTAAATTTCCTAGTTGTCTATTTGTAAGTAGTAGAGGTTAACAAAAGAAAAATATAAAATAGGGAATATGACAAAAATCTAGTGGACTAATATGAGTGTAAACGAGATATAAGGGAGAGACCAAGGAGTTAACCCATCACATAGTAGTGCCTCGATTTGAGTCTAATATGCACCTATGACAATTTAAAACTATGATTTGAACAAACATTAATAAGATTAAACATTTCTCTAATAAAATATATGAAGATTTATTATAGCGACTAGATGTCTCTATTTTGAACCTCCTATACAACAACAATAAGTCATGAACCATTGGAACTGAATATATATAGTTCCAATTTCATTATTATACTAGGAATACATACATCACAATATGATAGATCATATATATTACTTATGACATATATGATCAAATACTTAGAACTAATTAATATTTGTAGTTCTTCGTAGATGCGTCAAAGTTACCATCAACAAACCCTCCATTACCATGACCATTAACAGTACCACTGTTATTTATAGTGCGGCCATGGTAATTGTTGTTGGTGCGGTGTCTGTTTCGGTCACCAGAATTAGCACCGCTGTTGATTTTTGCACCGGAGAAATTTTGTTCTCCGTTGCCGTGGTTGTTAAATGCGTGAGATGTACCATTGTTGGAGGATTTGGAACCTTCGGCTGCTTCCTCAGCTTCAAGCATTGCAAGGAGGTTTTTTATGAGACGAGATGACATCCTTACCTTACTTTAAGATTGCTATCTACTCTTAGTTTTAATTTTGATGTATTTCTATGATCTTATTGTTACCACCCCAAAACCTATTTATAGATGCAATAAAAGGAATCTTATTTTTTTCTTCTTCACGCGAAACTATATGAAATGTCATCTCTTTATTTCAATTATATAAGATAGATTCTTAGGTATATAAAATGACCATACAATTTTTATAAAATGATCCACTTGTGCAACAATTTTTTATACCAAAATGTTTCCCAATTTTCCCTACTTTGCTACACCTCACACCCAATTAAGTTGTAAAATTATGATTAATTTATATCACTTTTAAAATTATAATTAAATATATAGATGAATTAATCACAATTTTAATCATAAATTATTTAATTATATATTCCACTCTGATTAACTAAACATTATAAATTTAGAAAAAGTGAGTGTTTGAATATCATTATTGTTTTTTTATACTGTTGTTGGAACGCATTTAGAAAAAACAATAAATGTATGAATTGCTATTTTAGAAATTTTCTAATTGTTATTATGTTTATTTCGTCTTTGAAATCATTCCACTGCATTGTATTTTTATTCAGTTTACCGATATTTTTGTTACTATAGAGTTCTACTTTTTTTTTTTTTATAGGAAGTCAAATAAAATGAAGCTTTCTAATATTTAATATCAAAGTCATACGCGTGCATAGAGCTGTCAATTTGACAAATCTTTTAATTATTGGTCATGGCTTACATGTTGAATGGGTCAAAAAAATTTATAATTTAAAATGCCTCAAAATACAAAGTTTCCACACTAAAAGCTCCCTAAATTTTGTAGGCTTAGTGGGCCTATAGGCCCACTTTTTAAGAAAAATAATCGATTTTTTTCTTTCGAAAAATAAAATTTTTCACTGATACAAAATTTTCGATTTTTTTTCAATAATTTTTTTTTATTATTTTCGATAAAATTTTTTGATTTTTTTTTATTTTCGATATTTTGTTTATTTTTCTCACAAAATATGAATGAAAGAGAGAAAAAAAATGTCATGAGATATGAATGAAACTAATATACATATATAATGTCTTGAATATATGAGATAATTTTTTGGTTTTTATAGATATTCTTACAATGAAAGGATCTATTGCCTTATGTAGTGAAACTCTCACAAGGGAGACTCTATGGTTCTAAACACGGTTCCTAGAGTCAATAATCCTATTTTAGAATATTGTCAACAACAATAGGTAAACTATTTGAAGTGACAATAACCTCAATAGGATCGAACTCTAGGTGAGATCTTCATGCTAACCAAACATAATGTACATCTAGAAGACTACCACTAAGCAATCTCGAAACTAAGCTTAAGTTTTGTTCAAACCCGGGTATAAGGTTCCACTCATACGTGCATGTCTTAAAAAAAGTGTAGGTGATGAATAAACATAATTCAATAAATCCATAATACTAACAAAACATATATACATATACAAAATAAATAGATAAATAAATAACATAAAATAAAATAAAATAAATAATCTACTAGGCTAAAGAATATTATAATGTCAACTAATACTTATTAAGAAATAAAAAACACAAAGAAAATGAAAATGAAAAACAAATAAATATAGAAAAAAGTTAAAAAATTATGCACAGTTGATTTTTAGGCTTGACTCTCGAAATGTCTCCAGTGGAGTCGCCAGCTGTCGCGGCCTAAATTTTCGAGTTTTGCTCGAATTC
This sequence comes from Cicer arietinum, assembly GCF_000331145.2. Lineage (NCBI taxonomy): Eukaryota > Viridiplantae > Streptophyta > Magnoliopsida > Fabales > Fabaceae > Cicer > Cicer arietinum. The sequence goes on along the minus strand of NC_021160.2, from coordinate 8,727,601 downwards.
AATGGAGTCGCCACCAAAATTTATTTTAAAATAGGGAAAATATTGGAAAATCCTTAAAAATATATAAAATAAATAAATAAATAAATAAATAAATAAAAAATGGTCTTTGAAACCAGATTTTGAGTTCAGGAGTCGATTATGCGTAGGGAAAACGACATCCGCTAAAAACGGCTACCTATAATTAATTGTGCAAAATTATATCAGCTTAAATATATTTATTTCTCTTTATTATTAAATATGGATATAAATTTATTTTTTATAAATATAATTTTTTTGAGATAAAAACGTGTTATAAAAAGAGTAAGAAAAAGTTTTTTATTATTGTGCTTGACAAGAGTGATCTTGCTCCTACGTATCTCCCGGAGCGATTGAGAAATCAAAGCTACGTAGTTCTTGGTAAAAAATGTGGATGTGTTGATAGCTTTTAAATAAATTGTATTTTGTTATTTAAAAAAAGTTAATTTTGACGAAACATAACGAAAACTTGTTGATTTGAATAATTATTTTAAAATATGAATTTTAAGACGATCGAATTGTATAACTCGTGTCTCAAAACTCAAGGAGTAAAAAGATGTCACATCTAAATTAATCCTCTTAAGAATATTTTATTTTTTTTATTTTTAAATTGAGTTTCAATACCAACAAATAGTTTAATTTGTGTCTTAACAACACAAATAAAGTGTCACATCTAAATAATCAATTTAAAAAAAATGATTTTAAATTATCTTATTTATAAAAATGAATTTTAGAACCATCAACATATACAACTTGTGTCCTGACAACTAATAGGTTAAAAGACAATACATCCAATTAGTTTTTAATAGAAAAATTTCTCTATATATTTAGCAGATTTAATATTTATTATAAAATTAATTGAATTTAATATATAAAATAAGACTTATTTGAAAATAATAAAAATGAATTAAGGTTAAAAATATAAAGCTTATAATGGACTAATGACGTTAAAATCCAAAAAAATAAATTTTATAGGTAATCATAAAAAAAAAATCAACAGATAATTAATAAATATATAAAAATAAATCAAACTGAAAAGTAATATATAATAATAATAATAATAATAATAATAATAATAATAATAATAATAATAATAATAATAATAATAAAAACTAAACCTAATCAAAAGGAAAGGCAAACACATGCTGCAGAAACTGTCAATTAAAAAAAAAAACCCCAAAAGAGAAAGCACATAGGAAAATAGGAGAAGAGGAAAAAAAAACCAAAAGGTTTGTTTGTGTTCTTAGTTCGATCTTTCTTACATTAAGACATCATTTCTATCTCACAACAAATTTCATTTTTCATTATTATTTGATTTCATATATTACATAATACAACTACCAAAATGAAAACAATACCTTAGACTTTCTTAGTTTTCCTTCTTATATTAACCGCTAATAATAATTTTTAATTATTAATCGCTTATAATAATTTTTAATTATTTGGACAAAATTGAGGTATTATAATCATTATTATTTTTTTTATACTATTGTTGAAACGCATTTTTAAAAAAACAATAAAGGTATGAATTGCTATTTTAGAAATTTTCTAATTGTTATTCTGTTTATTTCGTCTTTGACATCATTCCACTGCATTGTATTTTTATTCAGTTTACCGATATTTTTGTTATTATAGAGTTCTACTTTTTTTTTTTTATAGGAATTCAAATAAAATGAAGCTTGTTTCTAATATTTAGTATCAAAGCCATATGTGTCCATAGAGCTGTCAATTTGACAAGTCTCTTAATTAGTGGTCATGACTTACATGTTAGAGGGGTCAAAAAAATTTATAATTTAAAAGGCCTCAAAATACAAAGTCTCCACACTAAAAGCTCCCTAAAATTTTGTAGGCTTAGTGGGCCTATAGGGTGAACTTTTTTAAAAAATGAATCGATTTTTTTTCTTTCGAAAAATAAAATTTTTCGATTTTTTCACTGATAAAAAATTTTCGATTTTTTTTCAATAAATTTTTTTCATTATTTTCAATAAAATTTTTTGATTTTTTGAGAAAAAAATATTTTTTAATATTTTTTTGAATAAAATAAATTTAAAAAATTTTCAAGAAAAAATCTCAAATTTAACAAAATGTTGAGGCCTATAAGCTCCCTCCCTTAAACCCATGAAATAATAGACTAAAATTTTAAAAAAATTATTTTGATTGAAAGTCTAATATTAAGAGTTTAATAAAAAAATAAACTTAGAGAAGCGTTAGAATTGAAGGCTTTTTTGGCAGCTCTATGTGTGCAATACCTTCAATCTTTTCATTTTCATTTTTGATTTGTATAAGTTTTAAAGCACTGTTTATGTTCCCTTAAATATGTTTCAATGTCAGTTTAGAAAAGTTAAAAACTACCCACACGACAATTGTTTCAGAAAAGAACCAAGATGATGCATGTAATTTATAAAAAGAGGAGACCATATATATAATCATATATGATTAGACATTGATGGACCGAAATTTGTAATTTTAGATAAATATAAAGACTATAACTGTGTTAAAAAACTGAAATTGTTTAAGGGTATGTTTGAATCGATGGGTATAAGATTGAAATGAAATTGATCTATATTCTAGTGTTTGAATTATTTAAAATAAAATAGAATAAATACATTTAATAAGCTGATAAATTGAAAAACACCCAAAGAGTTTCAAGTAGGAGTTTCTAAGTTCAAATTAAAAAAACTAACATAACAACTAATTTATTAACATTTGTTTATAAAAAAACAATAAATTTTTAATTATTTTAATAAAAAAATAATTGATTTTTATTCTACATGATGGTGTAAGAATATATAATTTGTTTCATTTTGTTTACTTTTTAAAATAATGAAATGATAACTTTGTTCAGATACATTATAAACTACTCAATATGAATTGGAATATTTATTTTATTTTGTTTCATTCTACTCTATTTTATTTCACTGTATGCTCCGTTCAACTCGTTTCAAACTATCCAAATAAATATTTTTAGTTTAGAAACATGATTACAAATTATCTACAAACTTTTTAGTTTAGTGAATTCTCATGAGTAATTAACTGTCCATAAGGTGTTAGATAAAAGTTTGGCTCTGTAATTTAAAGAACATAATTCAAATATCTTCAGTGTCAATCGGAAAATGGTTATTAGAATTACTCTAATTAATAATAATTTTTGCTCTTCTCTAATTAAAAAATAAATAAAAAATAATAGTAACCTGTATTAAAAAGCAGTTTCATGAGTAATATACAAGACGGAACCAAGATAAAATCGAGGGAATCAATGTTGGACTTGTTGATCAGTCCAAGGGCAAGTTTTCAATCAACTCTCTCTTATCCTCCATTGAGGATATGCTAAATTGATAACATAATTGAATTAACAAAGTGATTATTAAAAAAAATGTATTAACTAACCAAACAACTTGGGAAAAAGCTTAGGAGTATATATCCCTTATAGTGGTACAATATCGAATTTGTGCTTCAACGATAAGTCTTGTGAGTATATCACAAGTTTTGTAATTGCAACAAGTTTGGAGTATAAATCACAATATTGTAATATACTAGTATATGACAACATGCTGGTAAAAACTAATTTAAATTTAGAAATGGAAATACTGACAATAAGTTTGGTTTTTAAACATATAAACATTATTTTATACCTCAAGTTTACTATATACCTCAATTATTTTGATGAAAAAAAGATTCTCAAGGACTAAAGTAAAAGAGAATTGATAACAGGATTACATTTTTTTATAGTCTTTATCAAATTACAAATCTTTCAATTTTAATCATTATTAAAATGTTGTCTATTTTCGGTCTCTTATTTTATAAAAATAATATATTTTTAGTTTTTTAGAGATATAGTTTGTTTGATGGACATAGTATACGACAATATATGATATATTTATCAAATCTTGTTTCAATTTAGTATTTAATAAATTAATGTGATATAATAAAGTATATCTGAATTTTATGATATCTTATATTTATAATTATAATTTTTATCCTGAATATAAACTGAATTAGAAATTAACAAGATATCATAAGAACAATAATTTACTATGTTGCTCTTATAAAATTAATATAATTTAAAATAAATAAAATTGAAATGTAATAAAATATATAAAAAAATAATAAAATTTGATATTAAATATAAAATTAAAAAATTAATAGTTAATTTTAATAAATTTGTATGATTTATGAAAAGAATAATTTTTTCATTTTATATAATCTAATAAATTATAATTCAAAAAATTTAAAACTTTTAAAATGTCAAGTTTTATAAAATCAATAGTTGAATTAAATTTGCAAAAGAATATTGACTTGGTTAAATATACCATTTGAATGTACATAATTAGCTTTTTAATACATAATATATAGAAGAAAATGGCTTGACACGAATAGTATGTCACCAAGTAATATCATTGGTCAACCTGACTTTTGTCTTGATTGAAAACTTTTTTCATTTTTTCAAAATATATGTCTCACATCACATCGTGATTTTCTTTCTATTGACATACAATAATAAAGGCGTTTTCGGTGCGATTTAAGTTAATTTAGAAGAAAAAAAAACCATACGTCAGAAAATTATATGTTGTTCGGTTATGTTAAAAAATTCAAAATGCCATGAAGTGGGCTGCTTATGTATTGGTATCAGTGTCGTAACGTGGCCCTTTAGATAGAACTGTTAAAAAGTCCCCAACACTAAGGTTCTTTTAATTTTTTTTTTTAAAAACCTTTAATATTAAACCTCCTATCAAATTATTTTTTATAAAATTTAGCATTATTTCTTAGGGTCTAAGGGAGGGAGCTCTAGGGGGTTTATAGGTCCCCAATATTTTGTTAATTTTGAGATTTTTTCTTAAAAAATTTTCGAAATTTATTTTATTCGAAAAAATTTTGTAAAAAAAAATTATTAACAAGATAAATCATTTATATCAAAAAAAATCAAAAATCTTTTATAGTAAAAAATCAAAAATATTTTATCAAAAAAAATTTATCGGTAAAAAAATCGAAAAACTTTATTTCTAAAAAAAATCAATTTTTTTTAAATAAGTTGGCCTATGAGCCCACTAAGCCCACAAAATTGTAGAGGACCTGTGGGGGCCTTGTTTTTTAGGGCCTTTTAAATTATAAAATTTTTTAACCCCTTCAATATGTGGACTGGAGCCAATAATTAGGGGCCTATCAAATTGAAAGCTTTACCCTTACATATATACCAATAGATATAAACGAATAATATCTATGATCATAACAAACAAAAAAAAACAAATAATATTGAATTACCACAAAAAAATAATTTTAATGAATTTAGTTGTTATGAAAAAAAAATTATATGGGTTAAATATATAAATTATTTTTTTAATAACAATAGTAAATGTTTTATTTTACCAAGAATAATAAATGGCTTTATGTCACGCACTTAATATTTGCTTTATGTTGTCAGCACTTAATTTTTTATTTTTCACTCAAAGTCACGCACTCTATTTCCTCACTATATAAGCAAAAAAAAATTACTTTCACAATTATTAAAAAATGTTAGTTAAATATAATTAATTTTTTAGTTTTTATGTAAAAATATAAATTAAATTTATTAAATTAGTCATTTTTAGTGTCATATATTAAATATTTTTAAATTAAATAAAGAATATATTAAGAACAATAACATTAAATAATTTAAAAATAATTAATTTTTAGTCGTATTAGTAATCAAAATTCAAAACATTTTTTTAATTTATAATAGTGACGAGAGGAAGTCTTTCATACTATATCCAACACGTTAATATAAAATGACAATAAAATAGATTAAAAAATTCCTTAAGGGTGATAATGTATGGCCAATACATCGAACAAGTACCCTTTAAGTATATATATTTAAAATATTAGTATAAAATAATTTTACATTAATATTAAATAAAAATTATATATTTTTTCTATGTCATATTATTAAAGTGGAGTGAAGTGAAACAATTATTGCTTCTATGGTTAGAGATCAGGTGCCTATTTGAGTTCGTGGTCCCTTGAGTCTTGGCTTACTCGTAAGGATTTCATCAGGAGTTGAAAAACAATATAGAGTGAAATGATAGATTGGTCATTTGGTCAAAAAGTTAGCAAGACAAAGTCTGGGATTTTTTTTCTCCTGCAATGTCCTTAGATAAAGAGGAAGGTTCATTTAGAATCTTAGAAAAAAATTTATTCTCAAAGCATATGGGTGGTGTTGGTCTATGTAGTATGTTCTACTTGTGACATTATCTATACCTCCATGATTAAAGCTGTTTGGGAATTGGGACTATTGTACTCGTCCTCAATATCTTTGGGTAAAGGCATCTCTCATATACCCGAAGTTGTGACAAGTTAAGCATGGGACTAATTTATTGAGGGGTACAATTTCAATGTGTTGATTCTTTTTTTGTTGTTGCTAAAATCCCATCTTTTGGGCATATTTTGGAACATATATCAAACAAGATAAACTATCAATCATGTTTATGTTCATTATCATAATATGTTTTCTTTTGTGACGTATGGGCCTAATGTTATTATTAGGCATACAAATTAAAATAAAATAAATATATTTTTAATTGAATTGATCCCAGTCAAAATAAAATAAATTTAAATTAATCTATTAAAATTCAATATAATTTAACAATTATTATAAATGAAAAGTGAAATTTTAAATTTATTTAACTGATACAAGAAAGCATGTCAATGGTTGGAGAAAAAATAACCAAGTCGGAAAATTAGAAATTAAAAAAATAAAGAGATTTTTAAAAGTTTAATTGTAGTTTTTGTGCTCTTATTTTGTTTAAGAATTTTGTCTTGTAATTTTTAAATTCTACAATTTTGATTTCTTCTTCTAAAATTTAGACTACAAAATTGTGATATGATCGGTTTAAAATGACATGAATAAAATCTAATAGAATAATCACAACACTTACGATATTAAAAGAAAATCTTCTAAAAGCTTCATTTTTCAACTTTAGTAATAATTATCTTTTGTAATTTAATAAATGAATATAAATAATTAATTTATCTAAATAATTCGGCATTATCATATTATATGATACATTATTTAAAACATGTCACATTACGATATTTGCATCTAAAAATTTGAGAGAGTGACCAAAACTAAGAAACTTTTAAATTAAGGGAATCAACATGGTAAACAAGTAAAAATCCGAATCAAAACTAGAATAAAGCCTCGTTTAAATTGAATACATATATCTACTTGTCTGCGTCGTTACACCCCTTTTTCAATTGGTTAAGATGGACGAATTAATTTGATTGGCAAGGTCAAAAACTTCAACTCACTCAAACTAAAATAATAAGTTAAACAAGTTAGCAGAACGAACTCAACATATTTTATAACTTCTTTATTTAATAACTATTTTTATTAGATTTTTTTATTTAAAAAAAAATCATATATCAAAACTATTAACAATATGAATAATAGAAAAAGTGGAATAACAAAAAAGAAGTTAGGGTTCATTCAACTAGCAAGATTACATAATACAATACAATAGTATGATATAAAAATTAAAGTCTCAAAAGATTAAATTACCCTTAATATAATATAAAAGTTCAATAATATATAAGCCCAATAATATATTATCTAACATAATATATATAAGATTCGCTCTAAGTTTTTTTTGTCTTCTTCATTCATTAGAAGGTTTAAGTCTTACCTAATTTTTTCTTCTTAATTCACTAGAAATGGGTGGTTTTGGGTAATTTCCTAATCTGAAATCATCATTTACTTCTTGTCCCCATGTTATAATCTTAATAAGTGGTTTTCACACATATCAGATTTTTCGTTCGTGTTTTTTTTTCGTGATTTCGTCGTCACATACCAGCATAATTTGTTTTTCGTTCTTTGTGTGATGTTCCTTTGATTTTTTGTTTTGTTGTGATGTTCGTTTGATTTAGATTGACACATCAATTTAGATAAATTACTGATTCAACTAATGATTAGGTCGTCAACGCTGCAAATATGGACACATGAGTATTCTGATCACTTTGATTTTGTCAAATTATTATCTGTAAGAATTATGTCGTTTTATGGCATTAACTTGGATATTGTAAGTATATTCGCATATCCATCCTTTTTATTTTTAACGAAGTTGAATTTGTGTTTGTATCTAATGTACTCTCTCAATTTAAAAGATTAAAAACCGTTTCTTTTTTATAAAAATAAATAAATAAATAAATAAATAAATAAACCTCCCTATCACTAATTATATAATAGACAGAGCTATTGAACCCGAAAAGAGAACCTCCACATGTATATATGTATGTGAGAAACAAATAATTAAGATACACTCCTAAAAATCAACCTTTTACCTTCATATTTGAGTTAAAATTTGCAAGAAACACTTTATCTTTTGATTTTTCTGTAGAATAACTTATCCCTGTAAAAGTTTTGATGGATAATTATTTCTTTAGTATTTTAAAATCAACATTTAATTTATCTGCGGAAATATTCGAAGGAAAATTGAATAAATCTAGAGCAAAATTTTAGTTGATGAATTGCAATTTAAGTCATTTTTCTTGCAGCTATTTTCGTAAATATATTTCCTCAACATTTTTTAATGTACTTTCGCAGATAATTCCATATAAAATCCACAAAAATATCCAATGAAATTAAATCAACAGAAACTCGTAAATAATTATAAAATCTGCAGGAAAATTCGAGCAGGTGAGTTTTTAGGATAAATTATTTGTTTTAATGTAAATCTATTACACTTCAATCAAAAATAAATATTAAAGGTCAAATTTCATAATTTATGATAAACATTACTTCTTGATTGTAATATGTGGACATTAGAACAAATATTAAAAGTCAAATTTCAATACTCTCTTACAAAGTTTATAGAATGTACTCAAATTATAAGAAAATTGTGAAGTGCATTTACACTAATATATATATTTCACTACATCCCTTTTGGATCTAAATTATATATACAATATGAATTATGTAGATTGTCGTATAATGTTCAAATTGTTCACCTATCTATATCAATAATGGTGCCAGAATTGCCAACGGTTTCTCAATCCATATTCAAATTAAATTACATGCACATACAATATGAAAGAATCAACACTTTTATTTACGATGAATTTACCTTGACACAATGACAAACATGTGCATCTTCATCCGGAGAAAACTTGACTTTTTTTATTACTGTATAACATAACCAAAACAAAAATCATTAAAAAGTCGCTAATATATGATAAAACTGTTGGATCTGTGTTGGTGACAATTGCTGCAAGACTTTAATAGTGAAGTTGTTGATGAAGATTATATGTAGCAAATTCCAAAGCGTGTTGTTACACTAGCCTTTAGGTTCGATTCGCCCCCACCAATCGGATGCAAATGAGATAACCAGCGAATCCCCTTCAGGGTACTTTGGAAACCTTGATATGATTTGCACTATCACACCAAGAATATCTTTCAATAGTATGTTACAAAATAATTTTACCTATTCTTTTCTCATGCATTAGAAAAGAATAAGTTGACTTAGTATATGAGAATGAGTGAAAGAAAATGGATGGCAATTACCGTTTGCGAAGGGACATATATAATTACCGTTCATATATTAACCGAAGTTATGCAATGGTCTGGTGGCAAAACATTGTGCCTATTCGCGCACAACTTACACATGAACATAAAGATGACACATTTGTTAAGGCCTTGTGTCATGTACCCTTTTCATGAGAATTTAAGAGTCAAGTCCTTTAACTCTTCGAAGCGGCCTCACTTCATCCTCACATAGGTAGACTATATCAGAAATACACTCATAATATGTATTTCAGCAAAATTATGTTATATGTCTATTAAGAGTAAAAGTCAACCTTCCAACTTTACACTTATGGTCCAAGTACTTTCAATCTTTGGGATGTATCTATATTCAAGTACTTGCAATCATTCTAATAGTGTACTTTATCATTGAACTCAAGACTTGATGTTACTCAAGTGTGAGTCGA
>NC_021160.2:8715305-8717529 GCF_000331145.2 Cicer arietinum | reverse complement strand
ACTATGGATATTACTCCATTTAAAATTAAATCCTTTACATAGCTATGTCTTAGACCAATATGTCTAGATTTTCCATTATATACTTGATTATATGCTTTGGATAGTGTGGATTGACTATCGCAATGTATGGATACTGGTGCCATTGGCTTTGGCCAAATTGGTATCTCATATAACAAATTTCTTAGCCATTCTGCCTCTTTACTACCTGCAGCTAGGGCAATGAACTATGCAGCCATGGTGGAGTCGGCAATGCAAGTTTGTTTCTTTGATCCCCAAGAAACTGCACCTCCACCAAGGTTGAAGATCCATCTACTTGTGGAAGCATGATCCTCAACATAAGTTACCCAACTGGCATTTGTATATCCTTCCAAAACTGAAGGATATCCACTATAGATTAAACTATAGTTAATTGTTCCTTTTAAATATTTTAATACTCTCTTAACAGCTGCTAGTGTTCTTTACTTGGATTGCTAGTATACCGACTTAATCTGCCTACAACATATGTTATGTCAGGTCTGGTACAGGTCATGGCATACATCAAACATCCGATTACCTTTGAATAATCTAGTTGTGCCACAGGACATCCTTTATGTGGTTGTAAACTAACATTTTGATCAAATGGAGTAGAAACAGGTTTGCAATTAAATTGATCAAATTTCTTTAGCACTTTCTCAATATAATGAGATTGAGATAAACCAATATTTACTCCATCTCTAATGATTTTAATTCCTAAAATCACATCTGCTTCACCTAAATCTTTCATATCAAAATTTTTTGATAAGAAAGTTTTAGTTTTTTCTACCTCATCTAAATTGGTGCCAAAGATTAACATATCATCCACATATAAACAAATCATAACACCATTTCCATTATGAAATTTACTATAAATGCACTTGTTAGATTCATTTACTTTGTAACCATTAGAAAGCAAAATTTTATCAAACTTTTGGTGCCATTGTTTGGGTGCTTGTTTTAACCCGTATAAGGATTTAGTCAATTTACACACTTTATGTTCTTGCCCTTTGATAACAAATCCTTCAGGTTGTTTCATATAAATCTCTTCATCTAACTCTCCGTTTAGGAAAGCAGTTTTAACATTCATTTGATGGATTACAAACTTATAGATAGAAGCTAGTGCCAAAAGCACTCTTATGGATGCAATTCTTGCAACAGGTGCATAAGTATCAAAGTAGTCGATACCTTCTTTTTGTGTAAATCCTTTGGCAACAAGTCTAGCTTTGAATTTATCAATGGTACCATCAACTTTCATTTTCTTCTTAAAGATCCATTTACAACCTATTGGTTTGGATCCATGTGGGAGGTCTACTAATTTTCAAGTTTTATTCCCCATGATTGAGTCCATTTCCTCTTGGATGGCTTCTTTCCAAAAGGAAGAGTCTTGAGACTTTATTGCCTCTTCATATGTGTTTGGGTCACTCTCTAAATTGTAGCAAATTGGTCCATAACTGTTATTGGAATCATTTGTTCCTTATACAAGGAACATAAAGAAGTGTAGGCCATAATCTTTTTCTTTTCTAGCTCTTTTACTTCTTCTGGGTTCTGAACATGTCAAAGTATCATTATTAGATACATTATTTTCTAGGCTTTGTACACTAGAACATAAAGTTTCCTTGGGATGTGGAATTGAGTTAAATCTATTTTCTTGAAAAATTGCATCTCTTGACTCAATCACTGTGTTAATAGGATATGAGTCATTAGATTCAACAACCATGAATCTATAGGCCTTGCTATTTTCAGCATAGCCCAGAAATACACTTTCAATTCCTCTTTCTCCCAATTTCTTTCTTTTTGGTTCAGGAACCTTAACAATTGCTCTACATCCCCAAACTTTTATGTAGTTAAGATTGGGTTTTCTTTTCTTCCAGAGTTCATATGGGGTTATCTTGTTCCTTTTATTGGGAACTCTATTTAGCAAATAACATGCAGTTAACATGGCTTCACCCCAATAACCTTTAGATAGACCAGAATAGGATAACATGGCATTCAACATTTCTTCTAATACCCTGTTTTTCCTTTCTGCAATTCCATTTTGTTGTGGGGAATATGGTGCAGTTGTTTGATGCACAATACCAGTGGACTCAAAATACTCAGGATGATGGAACTCTCCTCCTCTATCACTTCTAAAACACTTAATAAAAGTTTCATGTTGAAGTTCTACTTGTGCTTTAAATATTTTAAATTTGTCTAAAACTTCATTCTTAGA
>NC_021160.2:8714423-8715034 GCF_000331145.2 Cicer arietinum | reverse complement strand
CTTCCCTACAAACATACCACCTTTAGAGAGAATAAATTTATCCCCCTCAAATACACATTTGAAACCAAACTTATTAAGTAAAGGTACATAAATCAAGTTCTTCCTAACATCAGGAACATAAAATACATCTTTAAGAGTAAGTACTTTTCCAGAAGTGAATTCAATCTCCACTGTTCCTTTTCCTTTGACTTGGACAGTTGAGGCATTTCCTATGTACAAAATACTTCCATCTTCTTCATCAATGATCTTAAATAGTTCTTTGTTTTTGCACACATGGCGGGTAGCACCAGAGTCTATCCACCAAGATTCAACATCTTCAATCATGTTGAGTTCAGAAATGACAGCAACAAGATTATCTTTTGTTGCACTTAAATTCTTCTCTCTGTTCTTCTTTTTCAAGAACCTGCACTCATTTTTAAAGTGTCCTGGTTTTACACAATGATAACAACTTCCTTTTCTTTTCTTTCGTTGTTCGTTATTACCATTGTATTTTTCATGAGATTTATCAAAATCTCGATTTCTTTTCTTAAAAGATTTGCTTGAATTTCCTTCCTCCATTACATGGACCTTTTCATGAGAAAATTGGTTTTTAGTATCCTCTTGTTTACGAT
>NC_021160.2:8712417-8713833 GCF_000331145.2 Cicer arietinum | reverse complement strand
TGTTGGTGACAATTGCTGCAAGACTTTAATAGTGAAGTTGTTGATGAAGATTATATGTAGCAAATTTCAAAGCGTGTTGTTACACTAGCCTTTAGGTTCGATTCGCCCCCACCAATCGGATGCAAATGAGATAACCAGCGAATCCCCTTCAGGGTACTTTGGAAACCTTGATATGATTTGCACTATCACACCAAGAATATCTTTCAATAGTATGTTACAAAATAATGTTACCTATTTTTTTCTCATGCATTAGAAAAGAATAAGTTGACTTAGTATATGAGAATGAGTGAAAGAAAATGGATGACAATTACTTGAATTCGTTGTTTGCATTATGTCCAAAGTGGCCCTATTTATAGGAAACTAATGTCACTTGGGAAAAAGTTGCAATTCTTCTTCTGCCACTGTTTGCGAAGGGACATATATAATTACCGTTCATATATTAACCGAAGTTATGCAATGGTCTGGTGGCAAAATATTGTGCCTGTTCGCGCATGACCAATATTATATATAACAAATTATAGATACATATATTACCAATATTTTGGAAATATCTCACAAAAACCACAAAGGGGGAAATTTCAACAACAACAAAAGGCAAACATAACAATAAAGAATAATGAAATTGGAATCGAACAACATTGACATTGGAACTGAAGAACATTGAATGATGATAAGTTGACTTACAAAGTTATGGTGACGAACAAAAGAACCAAAATACATAGAATTATGTAACAACATGCTCAATTAATAATGAGAATGAATAGACGAAAAACTTATCCATTAAGTACCATATGAAATGTACTAGAAATCAAAACAGTAAATACCTTAACATATGTTTTGTATAAAAGAAACCGGTGCATTAACAAAATTAGAATCACCACAAAATCTCAACAATTAGAAAAAGTCTTCATAAAATATACTATACGAATTTTTTATATTTTTTATATTTTTTTTAACATATGTTTTATATAAAAGAAATTAATATGGTAATACTAGTATATGTTTTCCTAATAACAATATTATGTCAAAAAATAAAATAAAAAAGGCATTGGCGTAGCGGGAGAATTTTCTAGGGATTTAAGATGTGAAATATTAAGTTTAAGATTTTGTCTCAAAATATTTTTCAAATTCGCAGCAACATTCTTAGGTTTTTCCTGTGGAATTTTTCCATATGTAAAATGCTAAAAAAAGTTTATCTTATAAATGGAGCTATCAAAATGGTCATCCTGAATGTATCAGGCCACCAAGCCCGCTAAAGTATATGGTTTGAGCCTAATAGTTTTAGGCCGAATTTTTTCAGGACTTTTTAGCCTGATCCAAATAAATTTGTTACGGAGGGTAGCCCACAACCCGCATAATCAATTTATTAAAAAAAATATCCAAAACATATTCAACTCATTTAGTTGATTATATATA
>NC_021160.2:8649682-8712280 GCF_000331145.2 Cicer arietinum | reverse complement strand
ATATATATATATAATATCTTTTGTGATAGAACATTATCTTTAGTTGGTTATATATTTTTAACAATTAATTTCTTTATTTTTCTAAGTGGACAATCTTCCAATACTTTGGAAAATATAAACATTACTCAAGAAGTCTAAAAATAATAATTTTATAGTCACATCAGAACTATTTAACACTCTATTTGAATTTGGTTTGAGTTTAGGTTATGTCAGATAAATCTAAATTCATTTGTGTTATGCTAGATAATATTTTTAACTTTTGGACAATTTGATCTTATTTTAATTTGTGTGTTGTTTTGAAAATTTTAAATTGTGTTTATGTTAATTGAAAAATTCAAACTTAGTTTGTATATAGAGGGTAAATCATAATTTTTTTTAAATAGATATTCAAATTGATTCATACTTAATGCATAAGTAGTATACCATAATTTTTTTTAAATGAGCATCAAAGAAAATTTTTAAGTTAAAAGAGTCGCAACGAAATTAAAAATATAATGAGTCAAAAAATATTATAAAAAATATACGAATTACATGTACGGCCCGCAACCTGTCTAGGACCAAATTCAGGTATTGGCCCATATTAAAACAGGACTTTTTGGCCCGGTCCAGAGAAACCCGCAACTCGTTAGGGTCAGTTCTATATAGGTTGAGTAATCCGTTTTGACAGCTCTATTATAAAATATAATAAATTCTACTATTGGTAATGATAAGATTTTAATTGACAATTTATTATAATTTTACATTAATCTTAATTTATTTTTATAAAATTAGTTTATAAAATGAGAGGTTTCTCCTTTTATAAATTCAGTTAAGATATTATATGTATTCTATGGAAAATTTGGGTTTTGTTTCATATGCAAATTATATATCAAGAACATAAGATCATGAATATTGTGTAATTGCACACATTTAAAATAATAAATTAAATAAAATTTTATAACTATGTACAAGTTTTTTCACTATTTCATTAAAAACAAAAAACAAAAATACAACTACATAACATGGATACAAGAGTTGTGATGAGAGAGCTATTGCTCAAGTTCTTTCAACAATACAACACATAATACATAATATATAGTACAACAATAAGATTGGTGATAGTAGTAAAAATAGTTAATTAATCGAAAGCTTTTGTTGAGGAATCAAAACCACCAAGAATGATGCATCCGTTGCCATTGCCCTCAACATAACCGGTGTTGTTAATAAGACCCTCCATGTTTTGTGTGCCAGTGTTAGACTGTGTGTTTTGCCGACGACCATTTTTGTTGCTATTACGGATGCGTCGTCGCCGGAGTTGTGGTTCTTCATCCCCTAGGAGACGCATCAATTGCATCAATGATTCTTCCATTATTAACTCAAGTTTTGGGATGCCTCATACGAGATATTACACCCTTCTATTTATAGAATATGTTTAGCTTGGGGAATAATTGGTATGGCTAGCTTGAAGAGCAAGCTAAAGTTGATTAGTTTATTTAGTCTATGTTTAGTTGTTTTGCAACAAAAATTAATTTTATAAATTAGTTAGTTAGACTATTTAATTATATTAATTAGTTGTTAGTTAGACTAATTAATTAGTTAAATTAATTAATTATTCTTATTAACTATATATTTTTATTCTTTATATTATATTTTTTACTTTTATGATTTTTATTTAAAATTATAATATTAATTTTATTTAAAATTAAATTGAATATGAAATAATAAAATTTGATATATTTATATAAACACACTTAATTGTAATAAATCATCTCACACGAATGCTATATTTAATAAACATGTTAAATGGCAACATTTAGAGATTAGATTGATTGAACTCTTTTTTTTTTCTTACTAAAGATTGATTAAACTCATTATTCATAATATATAATAATTATTTTGACATATAACATAATATATAATAGTAATTATTAAGCCCAAAAAGTTTAAGAAAAATTTATTGGGGAATATATATCTTCTTGGTATTAGAGTGCTGTGAAGTGGACCGATAGCATAAGCGCCATAGTGTCGTGAAGCGGGCCACTTTAATAATGGTGTCAAAAAGTATCATCAAATGGGCTTCTTAAATATTAATAGATATATATATATTTTATTTTGATAATAATAACAATTAATAGATATATAGACGAATCTTCGTCAACAAAAATAAATATAGACGAATCTTCATTAGTTATTTTTGACAAAATAGTTTGATAGTTAGATTTACACACTTTGAATGTGATAAATCGAAAAATGTGATTAGTTTTTTATTATTCTTTCATTACAATTCAT
Organism: Cicer arietinum; assembly: GCF_000331145.2. Classification (NCBI taxonomy): domain Eukaryota; kingdom Viridiplantae; phylum Streptophyta; class Magnoliopsida; order Fabales; family Fabaceae; genus Cicer; species Cicer arietinum. The sequence goes on along the minus strand of NC_021160.2, from coordinate 8,710,012 downwards.
ATTCATTTGTTTTCATGTGATTGCTTTAATGATAAAGTGGGGAATAATCACATGTTGGAATTGCTTTAGTTAGTTTGCATTATTTTGTTTTATATGTCGTCGTGTTTGGTCGCTTTTAAAATTTAATTTAAAATATTTAGGACCGATTCTTTTATAGTATAATTTATCTTTTACGCCGTCGTGTTTGATAACTTTCGAATTTTAGTTTGAAATATTTAGAACTGATTCTTTCATAATATATCTTTTATGTTGATTAAGTGATTACTTTTTATCTAAAGTTGTGTTTTTTTCTTGGACCAAATTGTTTCATAGTTTTATTATTTTTGTTACATTAATCACTTTTGAAGTAAATTAAGAGTTTCAAAACCTATTCGCAACATAATTTTGCCCTTGACATAGCATACACATTTGCCACATGACAATTTTTTGTGCTCATAAGACTGATTCAATAATATGCAAAAAGCATATTTGGCTAGTACTTGATTTTAGGCTTAATGATAAGAATCAGCAAAATCATCACAAACTGGTTTCGGTACATGACAGATCGCAACACTCTCATACAACTTTTATAACAAAAACAACATATATAGTTTCCTTAAAAAGAAAATAGAAAATACAATATTTTTGAGAATCAAACATATTACATTTATTTTTAAAATATAGATATAAAATAGATGTGTGTGACAATAACCGAGTTTTCATTAAATATTTGTGTAAATCATTATTAATTTACAACGACAATATATTGCGGTTAAAATCTTTGTAGAGAACATGAGTGTACTCCTTTAATAATGATACACTTTATAAGTCGCTACCCTTTGTTTAGTTAAGATTTGAAAGAATATTCTTATTAATAATTTTATTTCAATTAATGATATTTATATATGTGCGAATGTTTCTTCAAAAAATATGTATGTTTATATCTCTGCTCAGTAACCATATCCACACTTATCCCCCAAATTTTTGGGAATAATATTACTCATACTAATCCACACTCAAAGTTGCATCACTTTAAATTATTTTTTCACTATTTAAAAAAAAAAAAAAACTATTGCATATACTGAATAAGTACAATGATTTTTTTAATTTTTTTTTAAAGATATATAAACACAAGGTATAGGTCCTCAATTAATTAAGGAGAAAAGCAAACCCAATTAATATTGGATCATGAAACCAGCATCATTCAAGCAACATAGAGGGATATTGGTGCAAAACCAAATTAACGACCACTAGAAAATTTCTAGTACATAACAACAATAAATAAAAGTTCTCATTCTCAAGTTATCAAGCTCTTAAAATACAAGTACATATTCTACCAAAAAAGAAAGAAAAAAAAACACAAGTACGTCTTATTTATTTATCTATTTTAAGAAAAGTATTCTTCTAATAACACATGACATATTTTTCACATGTCTATTTTCCACCATATGTTGCCTCAAATTTGTACTCGTCTAAATAAAAGTGCTTAAAATATATATACAATATACATAGTAAACTACATATATTCAAGGCAACATAAATTATTCATGACTATAGTGTTACCCTTCCCTTGAGTGAGCTTTTTAAGTCTTCAAAGTTGATTTCTCATTTTCCCCATTAGAGTTGCCTTTATTGTGGCCTATTTGATTGAACCTTTGTCTCCAACCCCAATTGTAATTGTAGTAGCTACTATAACGATTCCTTCCGGGTAAAGGAATTGGAAATGAAGTAGGTGGCATTCTTGGATGATTTTTTTGTGTTTCACCATTATTAATATTTTTGCTATTTGGCACACCAACAACAAAACTCTTGGATTCATCAGCCATGTCTATTATTAAGAATATGGTTTTTCTTTGAGTCGTTCTCACGTTGATGCACTTGCTAGGAATATCAAAGGACCCGGTTTTATAGATGGAGGAAGAATATTATCTTTATGCATAATCATCTAAGCTTAAGAGGAAAGCTTTTAACGTTTATTAATGGAAAATATTCTCTTAAATATAAGTAAGTTATGTGTGATATTTTTCAAGATTGAATGTGCGATTTCTTGTCACTTTGCTCTATAAATTCTTCACCTTAATCATCAAGTTAATTTTATATCCCTTTATCATTTAAATTAATTAATTTTGCTCAACTTGCAAAAAGATGGGATAAATTAGCCCATCGGATCAATTTAAAAAATATCTTTCTTTTTTATTTAATTTTTTTATGGGTTCAATTCTTATCATTAGCATATTTTTTTCACAACAACCCAATAATCATAAATATCTTAGTTAGATAAATTGGTTAGTTAGTTAGTTACACTAATTAGTTAATTGTTTATTTAATTGACTGTATAAATTTATGCAACTTTGATGTAATTCAATTCTCTCCGTTATTAATTTAATTCAACTTACTTTTATTTATTTATCTTTTATCAATTGTTTAAATAAAAAAAATTATAATATGATATTATAGCGTAATTATTCTAATATATTCTTTCTTAGAAAATTTTCCTTAAAGTTTCATTGAATATTTCTACTTTTTTAATTTCTCTATGATTCTTGAAGTTTCTTATAAAAAACTATAGATAAATCATGATATATTTTTCCGCCCACTCTTCATTTGTAGACAACTTTCATCACATACAAAAATAGACTTACATTTATGTATAGTAGTACAACAAATTCACGGACAGTGACAGATCTTGACAAGTTTTATTGGTGGACCAATATAAAAATAAAATATTTTTAATTAAAATTATATATTTGATTTTGGTTTAGTGGTAATTTTAATTTTTAGATGTATTAAAAGTATCCGGTCTAAATCCGGGACATGAAGTTTATGAGAATCTCCATTAGTATTAAACTACTTAACAATTTGATATTATTAGCGATACATTGATTATATATCATATATTATAGATAAATATTATTTTAAATATATCTATTTTTATTGAAGAAGAAAATTTTAGGGTGGCCGTAATCTCTCCCTATCACAACTAAGATCCGCATGTGATTATGGACGTAATACTCAAAGTTCATAGAAGCGATGTTCTTTTACCGAAGAAGTCGTGAAGTAGATAAGCATGAATTAGAATCACCAACAATATTTTTGTAAAAATATTTGTAAAAAATAAGTATTGTTTCAAAACTCCAACAAGAACTAGATGTCGCCACCAATAGTTCATTTTCTTCAATTGTAACAAATGGAAGATGATTCAAAATTCATAATATTAAAGTTTTGCCATATACACGAGTATGTTTGGCGTTTTAGAAAGAAAAAAAAAAAGTTTTTTTTCTTTTATAATAACGGTTTGAATTAAGTTGAATTTTATTTTAGTGAGTTAATTTAGAAGTTCGCTTTTTGTGTCATGATAGACCAATCCGCTTAAAAATTAATATATTTATTTTTGTTTTATTTTTGTTATAAGTAAATATTAGTATTATTAGTTTAGCTAATAATTTATCTTTCATTATCGTTTGAAGTTTCAACCTCATCTAATTTGTATACAAATTAATGAGAGAATAAAAACTAAAACGGAATAGATTGACCGTTTCTACTACCCTTATTTATTTCAAATGATGTTTGATTCATCAAAATCACGTTAGATTCATTTATGATAACTATATCCTGGAATATGTTGATTCCATATATTGCTATGTGAACGAACACCTTCGACAATTGGACACGCCAAATATTCTATTTGGACTCTATCTAACTAGGAAGACATTACTTATTAAAAATTGTAATTAAAATTAAGAAAAGTTCAAATTCAACAGAATTGATTTTATAATTTTCAATACTCTATTAATATATTATTTTTGGGGTTAACAGTACTTTTGATTTTTATTAATACAGTTTTAGTCTTTCTAAAATTTTATTTTTTAATTTAGTTTCTGAAATTTTAATTCCTTACTTTTTGTCCTCGATGTTGTCTATTTATTAAAAAAAATAATTATATGACAAAGTAGAAAACAAAAAAAAAATTTGTTATTTTTTTAATGATCAATATTTATTATTTGACTCGTCGTAAATTTTTTATTTATTAAAACATTTATAAATAAAAAAATATCTTATCCTTTCTCTATTTCCTCCTCAACCCAACCTCCTAAATTGTTAGATCAAATATTTAATTAAAAGTTAATCATACATTATAATTCATTTAATTAAAAACATATTAAAAAAATATTTAAGTTTTATTTTGTTCCTACATAGATAATCCAATGCATCTTTTGATGTTTCCATTTACCTTATAGTAACATAAAAAAAAATATTTATCGTGGACATTAAAATTTCGAGTTATATATATATATTCAACCTTTCATTAAAAAAATATTTTTTTGCTGACACTTTCATTAATAATATTTAATTTTATATTATTAAATCATTTAACTATTAATTTAAGAAATTAACTTTTTTTTAAATAATCTATTGACTAATCATTTAACGGTATACAACCTCTTTATATATATGAATTAAATCCATGTATCACATTAATGATTACATGTAGTTGAGCCACCTATATTCCTAAATTAGGGGGAAAATTGAGCCACGTTTTTCTTTTACTTCTACCCTCATCTCGTTTTTCTTTGTTCCTTTCCTTTTCTTTTTCCACTACTTCATATTCGACTACAAAGATAAGATCAGTTAATGCAAAATAGAGTGAAAAATTTAATATATATATATATATATATATATATATATATATATATATATATATATATTTTATATATCATTTATTTTTTGATTATGACTAATCATTTAACGGTATACAACCTCTTTATATATATGAATTAAATCCATGTATCACATTAATGATTACATGTAGTTGAGCCACCTATATTCCTAAATTAGGGGGAAAATTGAGCCACGTTTTTCTTTTACTTCTACCCTCATCTCGTTTTTCTTTGTTCCTTTCCTTTTCTTTTTCCACTACTTCATATTCGACTACAAAGATAAGATCAGTTAATGCAAAATAGAGTGAAAAATTTAATATATATATATATATATATATATATATATATATATATATATATATATTTACTTTATCTAATTTTTATTTTGACGTTATATATATATGATATCATATTTTTTTAAGATTTGTTTTGATCACATACTATTTTAATATATAGAACATATTCTCTCACGGTAGTTGAATATAAAATAAAATAGTTAGATTTAACAATAATTGTTTGAAATAATATTATTATTATTATCACAATTAGTATTCAATATTTTAATTTTTTTTTAATTATTAACTTCTGAAATAAAATCTTAAAGTAAAATCAACAATTTAAGGACAACTTGAAAATTTTAGATATCAATTGGGTCACCTCAATAATTAAGATTGTTTATGAGTTAGATCATTATAGTTTATAAAATAAAAAAATCAATTACTAAAACTGAGTATCAAATAAAATCAAACTCACTATGGATAAAGCCATGCGATCCATAGATGATGCTTACAAATATTTTATATTAATTTTATGACTTTAATTTTTATTTTATTTTTATAATTGGGCACTTATTAGAAATAGTCCAATTGTGGATAGAGTAAAACACAGCATGGGATATACATGGAAAGGGAACTCCACCTACAGCTAGATTAAAGATCTCATTGTGTTTTATTTTTTAATTTTTTAAAACTATTTTATAAATAAATTTTAGAAAACTGTTTTTAAAAAGAAAATTAAAAAAAAAATTGTTTGACAACTCTAATTTTTAAAACAGTTTTTGACTAGAGAGTTAAAACACCTGAAAAATGAAAAGTAAAACACAATTTATCTGTTTTGCTTTTTTAGTTTTAAAAAGTATAATATTAAAAATAGTTTTTAAAAACAAGTAATCTAAATAAATTTTTTAGTTTTTAAATTTTAAAATACTAAAATAGAGCTTTTAGGATGTGAATCAAATATAATTTTTTACTTTAACTTAATAGAATTTTCAAAACGATCCATTTCACCAAAATTAGTATCTCACACGCCCACATCAACGACGGTAAAATATAAACCTATAGGAAACATGATTTTTGTATTTTTTATATATTTAATGAAGAAGAAAAAAAACAGGTCTTAACCTAATATCCAATCTAAAAATGAGTGGATTGACTCAACACAATCTAGGGCTCTAACTAAGAGTTTCTCCATTAGATCTAATTCGAAATTGGGACATGAATCATTTCTCTCAAAAAATTTCCTCCACTTTTTATTTCTCCCATCAATTTTTCTTCTCTCACTTACTTTTTTCTCTTAATTCAATATTTATTCTCTCTCTTCTATATTGTGGAGATGATCCATTTCTCCAAAATTTCCATCATGGTTCGGGTATGGGTTTTGGTCAAATGTAACCCAACCTGACCAACGTACAACCCTACAAATAGCCATTATTAAGTAAATATTTTTTTTATTTCATATCTAACGCCAAGGTGAAAAAATGGCTAATAGGTCTCATAAATTCAACTTGGATGGTAGTCCCATAAATATTTGGTATGTTGACCGTGAGTTCGAATTCGAGATAATCCAATTTCTCCATAATTAGCATGTGAGTTTCACCACTAGATTTTTTAGAACAACAAAAATGTTTATCAACTTCAAAAAATTAAAAGGATGAAATGAATTTTGAAAAAGATTAAAAACCAAAATGAACATCAATTAAAAAAAAATATAGTGTACATTTTAGCCCAAAATTTGATTAAAAAAAGGCTTGAATCTTCCCTCTTACTTGTTATAAATTCAAGTCTAGTCTTTTTGAAATTCTAATATAACATTTTAGCATACTTAAAGACTTATTTTATATTAATTTGTTCAAATAAGTACTTTAACATATATTTAAATAAAGATTTAAATATGTATTTGATCCTTATAAATATATCATTTTTTAATTTTAGTCCCTGTAAATTTTTTTGTTTGAATTTAGTCCCTGTAAAATCAGAGATAATTGACTCTAGTCCCTAACTCAAATCAACTTTAAGAGAATGACGAGTTTTCCAAAAACCCATAAACCCCTATTTTAATTTCTATTCATATTTTCTTTATAAAATAAATTTATTAATTAATAATATAAAATATTTTAATTTTTAATATATCATAAAATATGATGTGTTGGTGTGTATTTATAGGTCCACATGTCATGGTAGTTTATCAGCTATTTTTTTAGAGACTAAAATCGATTGTCTCTGATTTTATGCAGACTAAATCCTAACAAAAAAACTTATGGAGATTAAAATAAAAAAGTAATATATTTGCACAAAAAACATATTTAAATCTTAAATAAATTAACGAGTTAATAAGTCAATAAGATTAAGTTATATTTTGACATATTACATGAGATTTTAGATAATCTATCTTTATATGATATTTATTCAAACTCTATTTTATAATAATATATTAAAATATGACAAAATTCGATGTAGGCTAATGTGCTTAAATTACATAAAATTTTAGCAACTGAATGATTTAACAAAAAATACCCCATGAATATAATAATTGTAATTTATTTGTATTTACTTAAATTGATCAGTCTCATAGACATACAATTCTTTTTTAACAATATGTAGCTTAACATTTTTTAACTAAATATGCTTCTAAAAATTTATTGGTGCTTTAAAAAAATGGTCGATCGAGTCTAACATAGACTAGATCATTGTCCTGTGTCGATTAGATGAATATTTTCGCCCCTATAGATTTAGAATTTTTTTAGCTTGATTAATGATTTCAGAGAGTTTCATTCCAATTTGAAAAGTAAATTCACGTTAAAGTATTTGAACAAGAGTTTTGGCTTCTATGTGATCTCATTTGCTGTGAGAGTTAATAAATCTTATGAAGATGAAATTTCTAATGAGGTCCCTAAAAACCTAAAAGTACCCTTATCGGAACAACACTTTCAAATGATATTTTACTGTAAGTATCACATTTCACTTATTTACAAGTCCTAATTTGTGGTAAATGTTAATTTTCCCTCGTTCTAATTTTCAATTTTTGTTTTCTTTGTTTGTTTTGAAGGCCTATTGGAAGGACCATTCGACTAGGTTAATTTCAATTTTTTTTTTGTTTAGGTTTGAGGTTTTGCGTTCGTTAGTTTTAATTGTTTTTGTTTTTCATTTGATTATTTCAATGGTGGAGAGAGATAAAAAAAAAAAAGTTAACCGATTTAGACTTGGTAGGCCAACATAGCACATGAATGGTCGCATAGAGCATAAGGCGAAACGAGGTCAAGATAGAGGTTAAAGTTCTCGATGAAAGCCGCAAACAATAGAGGTGTAAGTTGTGATGCAACATTGAAGTGTAGTTTCTGAAGTTTCATTTCTCTAAAAGTAGCGTAACTATATAAGATTACTTAAATTGAACTTGAATCGCTTTCCACTTTGTCGAAATGCAAACATTTGAATGACTTTCTTTTACAACACCATCACATCAAACTGCAACCTCTCCCATTGAGTGTTTACCTCATCTGGTCTAATATGTGTATCATGTGTTATCTTCTTAGCAACTATGCAAACACATGAAGAATTGTACGTTTTCCCAATTACACAATCACCTTTTGAGCTATCCAAATTACACTTCTCTACTCGTGTTGCTTAGCGCACAATTAAATTCAGTTCAACCCTAGAAATGCTACCCACCAACTTTGAGTACAATGTATTCCCTATGTATTTTTGTTTTAATACAATCAGACTCTTATCAAATGAGGCTTGTAATTAGAATCATAATCAAACTTTGTAATTACTATTGAAAATCCTAACTTATCTACTTCACAACGAACCTAATCCAACAAATCATCTTGAGAGGTAAATTTCTTATCAATGATAATTTTTTTCGTAAAAGTAACATCCTCAACCATTATGACAACAATGTCCGATTTTAAATCAATTGGGGGATCCTCCTTACAAACAAAATAGAATAACAAAAACAAAAAACAAGTCAAAAAAAAAATTTGTCGAGTCAATCAATTTAGCTGCTTTTTATCTTACTAGAACAAAAAAAATGCAAAAATAACAAATACAAAAGTTTTAGAATTACATTCCTTTCAAATGATATTTTGATGGAGTTAATGAATGATAAGATTGTGTATTAAAATACTAATTTCGTGTAACAATAATTATATTAAGAGTGTGTTTAAATTTGAGTATGAAAAAATATTAAATTTCAAAATTCTAACCATATAAATCGAAGAAGATATTTTTCATAAGACCCTTCTTACCTTCCAATCTTATGCTATTTTTTTTTTACTCCAAGCATATATGACTATCAGAAGCCCGTGTGACACCTGTCATATGGAACTTTTTTTATTGATGTGGAAGGTTTTAATTTGTTAACAAACAAATTTATCAATTTAATTATTATTTATAATTAAAATAATATTAAGTAGTATTTTATGAAGAAAAAAAATTAGGGGTGAAAGGATTATAACTCAAGTCAACGTAAAGATGATCTTATAATTCATTAAATATTTATAAATATATTTATATTTATTCCATCCAATAACACTAATAGAGATTCAACCTACAATCTGTTAGATCTAATAATAAGTATTGGAACTTAGGGTTTTTAAAACTCAGTTCTTTAACAATCGTGTGAATGTCACAAGGAGAATGTTGAACAACACTCAACATTTGCAAGATTTGTTGTTTTGAAGATTTAGCTCGAAATCACCAATATGATTCATTTTTGTTCCCTTTTATGTAAGAGTAATGACCTCTTTTGGTCCTTAAGAAGTTTTAAAAGATTCAATTTGGTCATTGAAAAAAATAAAAATACTTTTTAGTCCATACGAAATATAAACCTGACAAAATTAGTCTTTATGCAAACCACATTGAGTTTTGTTGTTGTTGAATTGTCCGATGAATCATCAACTTGATTATCCCACATGTAATTTCTATAAAAATGAACAATTAATTCATTGACAATAATTAAAAAATAGACAAATAAGTCCTTGACATGGATTAAAGGAACAAACATTAGAGTTCCGATCAGTGACTTAATTAACTATTTTTAATTATTTTTAAGGACTTAAGTATCTATTTTTATAGAAATTACATGTGAGATAATCAAGTTGATGAGTCAAAAAATATCCAATTTTTTAATTGTGGTTACATAAAGACTAATTTAATTCGATTAATTTTTCTTATAGACTAAAAAATACTTTTATTTTTCTCAAAGACTAAATTAGGTCTCTCAAAATTTCTAAGAGACCAAAATAGACCATTACTCTTTATTTAAATAAGTTTTTTATACATAGTTCCAACTTTTCTTTCACATTTTTATGTGATTTTGTTAATGAGCGTTACATTATTTTTGTTTTTGTTTGTTGTCTTGTTGAGACGTTATTTGATTTTCTGTTTATTTGCTATAATCATTTACTTCAAATGAAAATATCAACTTCAATCCATTATATATTTAATAAATGACTTCGTCCACGCTATAAATTTAGATATATAAATATTTCGATCACTTTAATTTTATTATATTTATGTATATTTTATCATTTTATGTTATGTTATTATGAGAAGTGAGTTTATTTGTTAGACTAGAATTTGTGATAATCCACCGATTTTAATAGTAAGAAAATATATTTTAAGCCTATTTTTTAATATATTTTTACACTAAAAAACCAAATAAAATACAATATTATTTCTTTTTCATATTAAAAAGAAAAAAACATTACTGACGGAGAAAGCGTTTTCATATCTCATTTGAACCTTCCGCAGCCATCCGCGTGAAGATCTTCCGAGTTCCGACCACCGTCTACGGTCGATTGTCCAGCCTCAGCCCTCATCGTCAAAGATCTCATCTCGCGGCTTCTTTCAAATCGTATCTCGCTGGTATATTCGCTACTTTTATTATACTAGATGATTCTACAGTTTCATTATGAATTATTATTATTATTATTATTTTTTGGGGATTATGTTCTGCATTTCTGTTGGCTGAAATCTCATTTTCACCTTCAGATTTTTCATAATTATTGCGTGTTTACTCTTGTGTGCTTGTATATTGTTTGTGCCTATCATTCTTCTGTGATTTGATTGGTTCTCGTGTATGTAGTGTTAATGATTTCATTCCTGTTAAGCATATCACAATTCTAGACCTAGTTCCTTAATATCCTAACATATGAATAAAATCACTGTGATGAGAAAATTAATTTAGCTAGACACAAAATATCACATTGATTATTCTCCATGTTGAAAATTTCATAGAGGGGAAGAAAGAGGAGGGACCAACAAGCCATCAACTGTAGAATTAAGAGATAAAATCAATCATGAAGGCTCCATTTGAGGGTTTGAAAGGGAAGGGAGCAAAGGGCTTTTGGGAGAGGGGAGGAGACCGAAAGAGAGACATAGGTCTTTTGGGAGAGAGTTTTTATAGCGGATGAGAAGGAGATGCATATGACTACTATATGTTCAATTTTGAGATTATTATAAAGACATAAAAAAAGATTTGAAGAATTTATCTAATCCCTCTAAATCCTCCTCTAACACCTTTTGGAAATTGCTCATCCCCCACAATGCTTAGATCCCCCAAAATACCCCTTACAATCGGAAGTTGGCTTCTAGTCGGTTTTTTACCGGAATATATTACAAAAATAAGAATTTCTAACTTCGTCTTCTTCAACACTCAACCGCAAAAAACATTCAAAACTTACCATTTTTACACGAAATTTGTGTTTCAATACATAATCATTTCATCCATTCACTCTATCAACATTATTTTCGTTTCAAAGCAAAGGTAATATTCAATACAATTTTGAAAAAGTCTAGATGCACGAAATAACAATGAGGAGGGTTTTAGAGCTACATTACCACGATATCTTGTAGTTAGTGATCTGAAACCGTACATTACTGAACCACTAGTAGAGGGTGTTGATTTTGGGAAATATTTTATTACTGATAAGAAATATAGTGTTCGAGATGATTTGATTGCTTGGGTTCATTGTGAAGCAGTTAAGTTAGGATTTTCAGTAGTTATAACAAATTCTGATCATGGTTCTAATTGTAGAAAACAATTTTTTGTATTGGGTTGTGAAAGAGGTGGTGTGTATAAAGGAACCAAGAAGAAGTTGAAACGCGAAAAAACAGGATCTTGTAAATGTGATTGTCCATTCAGGTTGCGTGGTTATATGTATTAGCAACCAAAGAATGGAATCTTTGTGTTGTGTATGGAAAACACAACCATGAGATGAATCCAAATTTAAAAGTTCATCTCGTTACTAGTCATTTAAATGCGGAAGAGAAAGAACTTGTTAGTGAGACGACAAGAAACACGGTTCAACCAAAAAATATTCTATTGACTTTAAAAGACAGAAGAATTGATAGTGTAACTACAATGAAACAAATTTATAATGCACGGCAAAGATACAAGAAACCTATAACGGGTCCAAGATCAGAAATGCAATATCTGTTGAAATGTTTGAATGATCACAAATATGTATACAAGTAAAGAGCAGTTGGTATGTCTGAAATGATCCAAGATATTTTTTGGTCTCATCCGAAATCCATCAAATTGTTTAACACTTTTCCTTCTGTGCTGCTGATGGATTCCACCTATAAAACCAACCAGTACCAATTGTCGTTACTTGAGATAGTCGGTGTCACTTCGACAAAGATGACATATTCAGTTGGGTTTGCTTTTATCAAGATTGAAAAAGGGGATAATTTCACTTGGGTTCTAGAGATGTCTCGTAATTTGTTGAAGTCCAGACTATATGCCAAAAGTAATTGTCGTTGATGAATGCTTTTGCAAAATAATTTCCAACCTCTACTGCTTTATTGTGTTGGTATTATGTTTCAAAAAATATGAGAGCTAGATGTAAGTCAGATGTCAAGGTAAAAACTGTCAAACCTAAGGATTCGAATGCAGAACAGGTCAAGCCGAATGAATTATGGGACACCATCATGAGGGCTTGGGATGTTGTAGTAGACTCTCATTCAGAGAAAGTATATGCTGATTCCAATGTACAGTTAAGAAAGGTGTGTGAAAAATTTCCAACGTTCCTTAAATATGTCAAAAGTACTATATTAGAACTGCTGAAGGAGAAAATTGTAAAGGCATGGACAGAACCGTGTGTTACACTTTGGCAACACAACCACAAATAAAATTGAATTTGTTCATAGTAGGTTGAAAAGCTATATGTTTTTGATAGTAAGGATGATTTGGTGAAAGATTGGGAAGCAATGAACAATATGATGAAATTGCAGTTCACTGAGATACAAGCCTCGTTTGAGAAGAGTTTGACTGTGTTAGAACACATATACAAAGGGAATGTTTTGTACTTGAAGTTAGTGTTTTAACATTTCTAGAGCTGCATTGAATTTTATTCACTGCGAAGAAGCACAGGCCGAGAAATGTGGTATGCATAGTACAATGCGTGGCTGTATAACTAGAAAAACTTACGATTTGCCATGTGCTTGTATAATTGGTAACAAAATAATGCATGGTACACCTATTCGACTAGATGAAGAAAACACCCATTGGAAGAGATTGTGGTTTGATGATGGTGTTGTTGTAAAAGAAGGTAATCCAGATGTTTCTATTATGATAGAGTTGAAAGTGATTTAGGTATGTTTTAAGTAAATTAAATAATTAAGTTATTCGGAATCCATCCTGTAGTATATAAACTTAAATACGTGTGTATTTCAGGAACGGTTTAACAAAGCGGATTACAGTATGAAACTGCATATTAAGAAGCATATGCGTCAAATAGCTTTTCCAGAAACGAGATTGTTGAATCCACCTCTAGACAAAGTAAAAACAAAAGGGCATACCATAGAAGGTTATGTCTACATTAGCTGATGTACTGTAGGTACATGACATCTACATCATATGCATCCTTATCAGTAAAGATGGTGGTGCCCAACAAATAAAGCAAATACGCTCTGATTGCATTTGTCATGTGAAAGTCTATGAGATTTTCAATTTCCTCATACATAATTGATTTGTTCAGATGCTTGTGGTACTATTCTTCTAGCCATGCAAATCTTATATGAGCCCCTCTAGTTCGTTGAATCTCTTTATCAAAAAATTTGCAATCTCCGATATGTTTTCACGCTCTAGTTCGTTGATTCAATTTCATATTCCCTACTTCTATTTCTTCTATAAATTCTTCTCATCTCTACAACTATACAACCCTTCTTAATCCTCTTCATTGCAATCTGTTTTTTGAGCTTTGCAATAGCGGCGGCCATCCCGCTATCCGCGATTCCGCTATCCCATTTTTAGAGTTTGGCGTTCCGCACTGCTATCTGAGACTGACAACATAGCTCCATGCAAACAGATCTGTGCTAAATCTATTACTTCTCCGTCTCCTTACATTTCTGAAACAACCAACAGAAAAAACTTAAACAATTAAAACTAGCTACAAAAATAAAAACTGTCAAAATAATATATCAGTTTTTTAAAATCTAACAACCCTATTTCATTTCATTCAACTATAATTTATTTCATTCAAGTAACTTGTCAAACAGTTGAAGCACAACAACTACAAACACTTGCAAATATAGAGATTCTGTATTACGAAAAACATTAAACCCCCATTCAAATTGATGGAATCTGTTAAATGGAAACTCAGATTAAGATGAATCCTCAAACTATGACACCAAGCAAGTGAGGCGGTAGCAATTTTATTATCTTCTTCTTAAAGCACATGCAAAAGCTACTAGGTTTCTAAAAGGTTGTTCTTGAATGTATCTTTTTCACAAAGCAAAATCTTTTATTTGAATAGCATACCAAAGGAAACACTTTCAATTGTAAAAGTCATTAGAATGAATATACGGAGAGGCATTTCCTAAGTAAAATTATAGTACAAGCCAAGTACTTTTAGCATCTTTGCAATTGTAGTCCCTCCTCAATCTCACTGAACCTCTAGCAGTGATTAACTCGTAAACTGTGAATATACAGAGAGGCATTTCCTAAATAAAATTATAGTACAAGCAAAGTATAGTCCCTCCTCAATCTCACTGAACCTCTAGCAGTGATTAACTCGTAAACTGTGAAGCAGAAGGGAAAATCATGGTTACTGCATTGGAAAAATTATCCAATGGCATCTACTGGTAGTGAGACTGATTTTTACTGTCAGACTACCAGCCAGTGGTATTTTAGTAGCTTTAGCTTGCATTATTAATGTTAGGTCTTTATCTCCTTTTCTTCTTGCCTTAAGATGAAGTAAAGTCTCACGAATATTATGTCTTTGAGTTAGGAAAGCAATGGCATGGAGAGGACATCTTTCAAAGAACATAAAAGAGCTTAGAATTTTGATGTGCCAGTCATCACCTGCAAGCTCATCTGCAAGGTTATTATATATTGTTTCCTTTCTCTTCTGGACCCAAAATTTCACAGCATTATTTTTTAAATATCTTTTAATTGCTTTTTAATTAAATCGTGTCTCATACATATTTGAGTATTTAATAAGCTCTTATTACTTTTTGTTATCTCAGGGCATTTGTTGAAAAGAATTATAAGGAACTGAAGACATTGAACCCAAAATTACCCATATTGATCCGGGAATGCAGTGGAGTTGAACCCCAATTATGGGCAAGATATGGTACCACCTGTCTTAAATCTCCTTTTTAGTTGAATTTCTCACCTCATAATTTGCTTTCACATTCCATATCATCTTTCCCAAGCCGTTGCCCCCTTAGTTCCTTAATAGAGATTTTTAGGAAATTAACATTGATGCTGACATTGAATGTATGCTAATGTAGTCATGCATTGTTCCCTTAATTTCACTTCAATTTCAATAACTCTCAAGTTATTTATACGTTAGTATTTTTTATAGACAAATTGTTAGTGGTTAATTTGTTTTGGGGAGAAAGATTTATTAGTAGTAAGAAATGAACTCTTGACCTTCTACATGATATACTCCTTCGGTTTCCCAACACGTATGATTGAACTACTCTTTCAGAGACGAGAATGCGATAGTATTAGTAGTCTGTACAAAACTAATTTTCAATATTATCCCAATTTTGATTTTTGTCACAAACATTTGTTTGTTTGAGTGGCATGAAGTTTGATTTTCATTTCCTTCAATTACATGAAAGGAAAAATTGGAGTTGGAAGAACTTTTCCCCCTTTATGGGTTCGTTAACTTGACCCAACTCAAAGTTGTGTACAATGTCAATCCTGTTGTGACTGTTACTTCAAATTAATTTGCTTATCGTGGATGGCCTTGAATGCAATAAGAAAATTATGTTACATGTTAAAATTCAGTGTATGTTTTTATTATTATTTGATTGTGCAACATCTTAGGCTAATTGTTAGTAGTCTTAGTCAACACAACTTCCTAGACATTTAATATAGTTATTGCAACATCATTATAAATAAAAGATGTGATCTCACAAGAAACACACAGAAATTTACTCATATTTTTCATTACATATGATGTCAGTTTTGGTATACTGTTCTTCAAAGATGGTGCACATTTCTGATTATTATCTTGTAGTGCATCCTTTTCATATTCATTATTTTGTACTAGTTTATCGATTGTGTTATTATCTCAATTCCTATAATTTAATCTTTAATACTAGATTTGGGTGTTGAGAAAGGCATTAAACTGGAAGGTATGACAGAGCCACAGATTTTGAAGGCACTTGAAGATCTGGCAAAAGCAGGGCAATCTTTGAAAGCTTGATATTACTGCTTATTCACTTTCTGAAATGGAATAAATCTTGTTATTACAATTTGTGTCTCTTGGTCATTTCAAGAATGAATCTGTTGAGTCTATGATGAAATACTGGATTATGCATTTTGGGTACATTTTTCGTGTGATATCCATTAATCACAGATTAATTCATATGATTATTCTTAGTGAAAGGTTGACTTGCTGAGAATATGAATTATGTATTTTGACTCAGCAACTAGGGATATGCACTCAATGCTATTTCAAATTACCCATACAGCTTTTGCTTGTCTTGAAAATGAGCATAGTTTGACGAACTTGTAATAAATACATGAATCAGTTCATATGCATAGGAGAGATAGAGAACATGTAATACACTAGAAAATAACATTCTGTCGACTAATTAAAAGATGACCAATCGAATTACATAATCCTATTCTTAAAGCATATTGGGATAATCATATGTAACCAACTTTGTAACAAACAAACTGACTCTATAATCTTTGTTACCCTCTCAAGCTGATAGGTGGTAGCACTACAATCAGCTTGAACTACAATCGTCAAAAAGAAAAAATAATAAAAATAAGCCGACGAAACATGTAAAGAAAAGACTATACAATAACAGACCAATAAGCACAAGATCAAAATCAAGTAAGCCCAAGGTAACTGGAGAAGGGATGAACCATTTTTACCCAAAATCACTTTAAATGTACACATACGAAAAATCTAGTTTATGTATTGTTCGGATGTATACTTTTAGACAAAATTACAATTTTTGTCTTGTTTAGTAATGTGGGGGTGGGTAAAGTAGTTTCTACTGAAGAAATGTGACGAGTCCTAGCCCAAGGCAGAGACGGATCCAGAAATTAAGTAGACGGGGGTCAGATTTTCGTTTTATAACCTTTAGTGAGACCCTTTTTTCAACTATATATTTTTCATCTAAAAAGCTCAAGCTAGATACATTGTTTAAGGGATCTAAATTCAGTTCAATTGGGACCAATGTAATTGATTTTTTATAATTTATTTTAATATTAAATAGTTATTAAACCACATAATCTTAAAATTAAAACTAAAACTAAAGCTAATAAATAACTAATTTATATTATTGCACTATTATTTATTTGTATTATATTAAAATAAGATAAAACAAATAAATCAACAAAACTGGCGTGCCTTTCCTTTTCCATTTCTATTATTTTTTAATACCTTAAGCAATAACGAAAGGAAACTGTCTACAAAGAATTGAGTTGTCCAAAATGATATCTAATTCCATCATAACATAAACCGTTGCCATGCTTCCTAACTTCCTAAGTCCCAACTAGTGTGAGACAAGTAATCAAACATTAAATTATTCGCCAAACTTTAATTTATTACTGCACAAAGTAAGAGCACAAAGTAACAATTCACAAACCTTTTTAGAGCCAACAGAATACCCAAGTCCATGGTGTAGGAGCTTGTTGGAGTTGTCATCCG
The DNA here is from genome assembly GCF_000331145.2 of Cicer arietinum. NCBI lineage: Eukaryota > Viridiplantae > Streptophyta > Magnoliopsida > Fabales > Fabaceae > Cicer > Cicer arietinum. The sequence goes on along the minus strand of NC_021160.2, from coordinate 8,691,973 downwards.
TTAAAGTGATCCATTACACCCGTCTCTTTTAGTTCTGTGAGTGTGACTATGCGACCATGACTGATTCATAATTTGGTATTTTTTTTTTTCTCTTAAGTTTTTATTATTTGTTGTACAAAGTAACTCAGGTCGGAAGTAAGAAAATAATCATTTAAAATATGAAGATCAATTTAAAGAATTAACTTTTCTCAACAAATAATTTTTTATATGCATTTGTCACATATCTAATTCATGACTCAACAAATAATTTTTCATACGCAATAGTTAGATATCAAACTCATGATCACATGCTTAAGGGTTTTAGTTATCCATCACCTATGTTGGTTTAAACTTTCATATTTTATACTAGCATTGTTGGTGACATTAATTAATATAATATCAAAATGTTAACATGCGACAATAATTTTTCTTTTTTGCCACAAAATGTTAAAATTGGAATTATACTATAGGCTAATAATGTCTGTTGTCCCAGAAATAGTTCAAACGGAAAAATAATTAAAAAAGTTAATTGTGTGGCTGCTGGGATTCGAGCCCAGGTCTCCACGGCCACAACGTGGAATTCTCACCACTAAACTACAGCCACAATTATATCAATTTTTACTTATATAACATTCATATATGTAAACGTCACTTCAATTAGCAATTGTTGACCCACCGTAACCTATCATTTACTATTAGATAAAAATGAAAGAACTGAAAAACAAAGTATAGTACAAATTTTAACACTATCATCGTCATCGTCAATAATAAATATCATGTGACATGGTAGAAATTTGATTTTTCAACCATTTAATTTTTGACTGATGCATATATTAAAAGATTAATTTTTAAATAGATCTTATTACTTTAAAAGATTAGTCTCTACAATCGTTCGAAAATTTTAATTTATATAAAATCATATATTATTATAAATCAAATATTGTAATCTAAAGAATAGATATAGAAAAACACCTCAATTACTTTTATAACACTCTATGCTAAACACATGCAACATCCTTTAAACAAAACGTTTCTCTTAACTTGAAACTAGTAATAATAATAACAACTAAAACCACACACATCTTTTTGACAATAAGAAACAAAAAAACAAAATCTCTTACTTTCCATTTACCAAAGATCAAACAAATTTCCAAACAGAAGCAGAAGCAATTGGTGTCCCCTTCCACCCAACAAGAAGACAATGTCCATTCATATCAAAAGTGCAAGAATTTCCACAAGCATATCTCTTAGCCACCAATTCAGCTTGATACAAACACATCATACTCAATTCTTTTTCCACCATTCCAAATCTAGTAAAAAAGTTTCTCCACACATCAATCTTAACATTTCTACTCTTTCTTTCAGCTCCTTCTTCAGCCACAGTGTTTCTAATACCATGACTAAAATACATTGATTCCATAATCATTCTATTTTTCTCATCCTTTTTCATACAATCCTCAAAACAATCAAAAAATGCACTAAAGTAAAAAAGTGCTTCAATGAAACGGTTCACAAAAGACTTAGAATTATGATTTGCTTCAATCTCAGCTACAACCATAACTACAGGATTTATAGTTCTAACAACTCTCATTATAGTTTCAAGTTGGTCTGAATTTTGAATCTTGCTTCTAAGTGCAAAATGCGAATAAACCGCAACTGTTTCGTCCGAATCAATCTCGAAAAGATCTTCACTTAGATGTAATAAATCAGATACCATAACTATATTAAAAGAAAAATTTATGTTCAAACTTTGCGCAAATTCACTCAATCTTTTACCTGTATCATCAACTATAATCTTTGAATTGTTTGTGTTTCCACTCACAATAGCTGTTATCTTTAGAATCTCAAGTGGACATAATTCATTTCTTGATTGAAGCTCTTGCATTAGTATTGTCCATGGCAACCCTTTTCGAATTTCGAGATCAATCACATGAATCTTCTTTGCATCAGTTACATTTTCTATCAAAGCTTGTACACAAGTGAACATAGAAACTTTACAGAATGGAAGATCTTCGAAAAAGGCGATAAGGGTCGGATTTAAATCCTTAGTTGTTTCTTCAGGATCAAATAAAGACTCAATTTTTTTCGTACTATTGTTCGACGAAACAGAAACTCTTCCTGTTTCTTTGTTTATTCTTCGTCGAAGAGCTTCGGCGAAATAATAAACGACACGTTTAACAGGATTACCTGTTTTCGACGATAAAGACTCGATTTGTGATAAAAAAGATCTAGCACGTTCATATTGTTGATATCCAACTTTTTCAGCACAAGCTAAGAGTGATTCAGCTAGTGCAACATCTTCTTTTTCTTCATCAGATAAACCAGAGAAAGAAAAACCAAAAGGGTGATTAAGAATCAATTTACCTGATGAAGAAGATTCTGAAGATGATGATTGTATGAATCTTGTTCCAGCTATTTTCATGATATCTTCGGTTGACAATTTTTTTCTAACATGTTCATTTTTTGTGACTAAATCAAAATCATCAATAGGATGAAGGATTTTTCCTTCATCATGTAATAATCTTTTGAATCCTTTTCCATAATTCTTCAAAATTTCCACTGGAGTTTGATGGTATTGTTTTTCATTTTTTGTTTCACAAATTGGAACAGCTTTGGTTGGAAATTGTTCATCAAAATGAACCATGTCAAAGTGTAGATTATCAAAAGCTTCATAATCTTGATGATACTTTTGTTGACTAGTTGTTGAAAGAAGGAACTCTTGTTCTTGTGATGGATCATTTGGAATGAAACCAAAATTAGAGTTAAGAGATTCATCAGTTCCATTATAATCTCCTAGATCTTGTGGTAAAGAAAATTGAACATTTTTCATTTCATTATGTCCTTTGGTTTCCCAAAAAATATCATTTGATGAACTAAATTTATCTTCAAGTGCATGGAAATTGAACTCATCAAAATGGTACAAGTCATCCATCACAAATTGAAACAAAATTTTCTTTAGTATCTTATGTACTTCATTCTCTATATAACAAGAACAATAAGATTATTATTATTAGTCATTGTCGTACTTTGTTTTGTTTCAATGTATATGAACTTTTGTTGATCAAGTCAATTAAGGATTTGGATTGTGAGCAGGGTTATTACACACAATCAATCACATCTAAATCTAAATTTAAATCTAAATCGTTTGATTAAAAATCAGAATTTCAAATTTTAAGGTAGATATTTTTATTTAAATATAATTTTAGTATTTTATTTTTTATTTAATATTTATTTTATTTTATTTTTTATTTTTTATCTTTTACAAGTGATGTATTTTAATATTTTTCACAATCACAATAAAAATTATAGCATCATCTAGTTATTGAAATATCTTCTAACAATTGTTAATATGTATCTACTATATTATTCTTTAAAAGAAACATTTATTTAGCTTAATAATAAATTTGTATTTGAAAAGACTCTTCTTGCGTATTTTGAAATAGATATTAAATTTTTAAAATGAAGTATATTTATCAAAATTTTACATATTTTTTATTTCGTTTTTGTTAAGTTTGTACACTTAATTTTATAACTGACTTAAAATTAGATTTCAACACTTCATAACATTAATCATTTAATTGTTTGAAATTATTATGATAAAAATGACTAATATTCATTATTTACAAAAAGACAAAGAACAAAAATAAATTAAAAAATAAATAACTAAAATAAATACTTAATAAAAAATAAAAGATTAAAACCAAACTGCCATAAACTGCCAAGATGTAGCTAAGTTCACATAGTCACGGGGTTGTGTGACACAACCCATACCTGTCTATTAAGAGTATAGTTTTTGCTTAGTTTAATGTGAAATTGACTGGTTCTAACACTCAATCCGTCTAGTACGGTTAACATTGATATTGTCACTAAAATCTGTCGATATGATTAAGGTGGCCGGGACACACAAAACCATTAAAGTTGATAATAATTCAATAAGTATCATAAAACATAAGGTATGATTCAGACAAGTATTTGTTTTCTCCTAAATTGTTGCATAATCCAGCAGAGATGGCGTAAGTAATGACATTCATAGGGAAATTAAAAAGTATTTTAATTATAATTAGTTTGCAAAACTTTATCGAGATTATATTTGAGATATACAATATTGAAATACATTTATCTCAAATATAATTTATAAAGTAAATTATTATTATTATTATTATATTATAGGTTAAATTGCACCGGTGGTCACTTAACTTAATTTTAGTTAACGTTTTAGTCATTTATTATTTTTTTCCTCGATTTGGTACTTTATTCTTTATTTGATGTTAGATATGAAAATATGACTTTATTTAAAGATTTAAGTTACGAATTTGATGAAATTTGCATTATATTGAGGATGATAATTAATTTTCACTTAAAATTAAAATATATGACTAAATCGAGAAAAAAATTATGAGTTTATCAAATAAAGAATGAAAATATGAGTTTATTTACATATTTAAGTTATGAATTTGATAAAATTTGCATTATGATGAAGATGATAATTAATTTTATAGATTTTGTTTGAAATTTTTTATGAATTTTTGTGTAAAAAAAAAAGGATAATATTGTTTGACATTTTAAAATATAAAAGATCAAATTGTCACTTAAAATTAAAATAAATGACTAAATCGAGAAAAAAAAAAGATAAAGTACTAAAACGTTAATTGAAATTAAGTTAAAAGATCACAGATGCAATTTGACCTATATTATAATTTTCTTAAACTTTTAATTTAAAAAATACTAAAAGATACACATAACTAGTAAATTGTATATTTTTCTTTTAATCAATTGATTCGCAAAAGACAAATTTTTAAGTAATCGACCAAGTCAAGAATTTGTCTTATGTATAATTTAGGCTAAATAATATATGTGGTCCCTTAACTTAATTTTAGTTAACATTTTAGTTCTTTATATTTTTTTCTTTCTAATTTGGTCATTTATTTTAATTTTAAGTGACAATTTGATCTTTTATATTTTAAAATGTCAAACAATATTATCCTTTTTTTTTACACAAAAATTCATCAAAATTTCAAATAAAATCTATAAAATTAATTATCATCTTCATCATAATGCAAATTTTATCAAATTCATAACTTAAATATGTAAATAAACTCATATTTTCATTATTTATTTGATGAATTTGATGTTGTTGGAGATGAAAATATTAGTATATTTGAGTTATGCATTTGATGAAATTTGCATTATATTGAAGATGATAATTAATTTTATGAATTTTGTTTGAAAATTTTGATGAATTTTTGTAAAAAAAAAAAGGATAACATTGTTGATATTTTAAAATATATAAGATCAAATTGTCACTTAAAATTAAAATAAATGACCAAATCAAAAGAAAAAATATATAAAAGACTAAAACGTTAACTGAAATTAAGTTAAGGGAGAGACCGCAGATGTTATTTAATCTATATTTCATTAATTGAATCAAATCAAAGCACGTATTTTTAAGTGGTTCTTGTTATTTCCTATAAAATTAAAGTGGTATGTGATACTTATTGATCAAAATCCGTTGGATATAAAAAAGAAAGGCTTAATTGCACTTTTGGTCCCCCTATTATAGGTGAAAATTGTAAGTAGTCCCCCCATTTTGTTTCTCCCCAGTTTTAGTCCCCCAAATAGAATTTGAGTCCAAATCATCATGAGTTGGCATTTTTTTAATGACGTGTCAAAAAAAAGCTGACGTGGCAAACGCATACGTGGAATAAAATTATTATTATATTATTTCTAATTAAAAAATATAATTTATATTTTTAAAATCATTATTATAATTGTTAAAAATTATTATTACAAATAAAATTTATTTGTTATAATTAAATTAAAAGAAAATGAACCCTAAATTGAAGCAGAAGCATCGTTCAACAAACAGCCCCAATTCAAAAGCTCCCAAATCGATTCCGATTTCGATTTGCTGCACTTTTACTTCACCAGTTATGTATTGTTAGCTGGTTTGAGCAGCATCTCCACCACCCTCCCTCCCACAAATACCAACCAAAATCTCCAAAGTAACACTCCCAAACAAAACACTCCTCAACCCCGGCGGCACTAAAGACTCCTCCACAAGAACACAATCCCTCAAAGTAGACAAAACAAAAACGACAGTCTCATCGTCGTCGTTCTCCAATCCACGAAGCACACCGGAATACATCTCCCTCTGCTGCAAAATCCAACGCAACAATCCCGGTTTTCCAACCTCCAAAAACGACATTGCAAATCCAACAAACGACTTCCTCAACAAAACCTCACTCTTCCCTTCATTTGTTCCCTTCCTCCTCTTCGCCAACGCCACGAACCCAGCCACCTTGAAATCAAATATCTTTGCCACCTCCGAAGCTAAACTCGGTCCACGCCGAACAATTGAAGCCGCGAGCAACAACGCCGCTTTCTGACGCTTCAATTCCTTACTATTCAACTCCTTATATAAATCATTCAAATATTCCGCAAGAATCAAACGTGCGAATTTATCCAAATCCCTAGCAACACACGCACTCTCACCATCGTTGAAACCTTGTTTGTGATATTTGTGAAGTTTCTGTTTACCGTCACAATGACTGAGTAACGTTGAGATTAACTCGAAAACGTAATGCAAACCTTGGGAGCTTTTGAATTGGGGCTGTTTGTTGAACGATGCTTCTGGTTCAATTTAGGGTTCATTTTCTTTTAATTTAATTATAACAAATAAATTTTATTTGTAATAATAATTTTTAACAATTATAATAATGATTTTAAAAATATAAATTATATTTTTTAATTAGAAATAATATAATAATAATTTTATTCCACGTATGCGTCTGCCACGTCAGCTTTTTTTTTGACACGTCATTAAAAAAATGCCAACTCATGATGATTTGGACTCAAATTCTGTTTGGGGGACTAAAACTGGGGAGAAACAAAATGGGGGGACTACTTTCAATTTTCACCTATAATAGGGGGACCAAAAGTGCAATTAAGCCAAAAAGAAAAGACTAAATTACATATGTGGTCATTTAACTTAATTTCAGGTAACGTTTTAGTCATTTATCTTTTTTTTCCCGACTTGATCATTTATTTTAATTTTAAGTGACAATTTGATATTTTATGTTTTAAAATTTCAACAATGTTATCCTTTTTTATACAAAAATTCAAAAAAAAAAGTTTAATCAAAACTCATAAAATTAATTATATTCTTCAATATAATATAAATTTCATCAAATTCGTAACGCAAATATTCAAATAAACTCATATTTTCATACTTTATTTGATATTGTTAGGAATAAAGGACTAAATCGGGAAGAAAAAAAAAAGATAAATGACTAAAACGTTACTTAAAATTAAGTTAAGGGACCAGAGATGTAATTTAGCCAAAAGAAAAATTATAATTTATATAAAACAAAATTTTCTTTTAAAAAATCATTTTTTTATTATAAATGTGAGTCATATCGAACCAAACTAAATAAAACAATATGTTATTCATCAATTTGGTTGAGTTCTTATTTCTTGAAAAAATACTATAGAAACTAAAATTAAACCACCTAATTGTAATTAATTGTTTTTCATGTTACATATTAGATGGATTAGCTCAAAATGATACAGATACTTAGCTAGTAATGGATTGGGTCAGCCAAGAGGCTTATTTTCTAATCTATGAATCAAATCAGTATTTTGATGGGTTTACCCCCACTTTTAAATTAAACTACAATTGCTTACTTTAAATAGATTCATTTACCGTATAATAAAAAATTATAAACCGTAAACATTTATGATAAACAAATTTTTTTAATTTTGTGTTTTTTTTCTTTTTTAGATAGAATAGTAAAATTATACAATCATCAATAATTTCATCAATTTTAAAATATAGTGAAATTGATATTTATAAAATAAAATTACAGCTCCCATCATCACCTTTGCTATTTTATTTTAAAACTGTTACTAATAATACTCTCAAGTTTTACTAAAACCAGTAACATAAGCTTTACTTAACATTTTTTCAAATGTTACCAAATGAGCAAGTCCTTGGTGGAGTTAAAAGTGTAATATTTTTTTAAAAAATATATAGTAATTTGGTAATAAATTTGAATTTGACACTAGTTTTGCAAACAAAATCGTTATCATCCTCATGCTTTATTTAAAGTTTGCTTTTATTTAGAGATAATTAAATGTAATTAAAACAGAGAGTATGTATAGCGCACTTGATCAATAATGGACAACGGGGCCATATAGGAACAAAATGTCGACATATTAGACTCATAAGATAATAATTGTTTTGTTGGTTTTATGAAAATATGTTCTTTGTTTTTCTCGAGGCAAATGTTGCGTACTTCCTAAATTCTTTGTTTTATCAGTTAAATTAAAATTTAAAGATAATATTATGAAGTATTTAGCCTTTAGTAATGACTAATTTCCTTCAAAAAATTTATTGTACATATAAAATTAGTTCTTGACTCTTTATTAAATATTTTTTCCATTCGATTGTATGATTATTCGTTTAAGTTGTTGGATTCTTTTACAACTGAAACCAACTAACATTTTAGTGAATATGTGTTTATGTTTTCTTTGTTGTCTTAATTGCAACTTATCCCTTAATTTTATTGTTTCTTTATTTTTTTTTTTATAATTATACTACCATTATCCTTTCCGTCTTTTCTTTAATTGTTTTTTGGAATTCAACATGCTTAAATTATTAAGATGATATTCAGAACCCTTAAAAAAATCATACCCACAAAAGCAATGGAAAATGTGGTAGAATGTTGCCATAGCTCTCACTCCAATGGAAAATGTGGATAGAGCTTATGTAATAATACACAAGTGAGCACAGTGTCACCTTTCATTTTCACTAGTGTTCTTTCTACTCTGAATCTAAAACACCAAGTTCATTGTGTTCATTACAAACATAAAATGTATCATTATTTATATAATATCTTGTTCAATATATTACAAATCTTCAGTAAGCAACAATAGTTTTCTATGTTGACATTGTCTTGTAGTGCCCCACTGCCACATACACTTGACCATTATTTTTAAAAATAAAATTTCGAATGGTGCTTTTTTTTATCTATTACATCAATTTGCACCCACTTGTAAAAGGCCCCATCGATTCTAACCTCGAATTTCTAAACGAAAATAGTCCTACATTTCTCTTATAAATTAGCATTGAATGAAGGGTTTTACAATACTTGATTTTTCAAAGGTTGAGGAGCTAGTCCTTCTTGTTCAATTTCATCAACCTATTTTTTTATTTTTTTTTTATAAATCAATATATTTGTGCACAATTGTGATTAATCACTCTAGTCGAGTTGAATTACATAAATAAAACATCATCTTGCACAATTGTGATTAGTCACTCAAGTCTGATTCGACCACATTTTACAGAAAAATGGACAACACACAAGAAGTGATATTAAAAAAGGTATGTAAAATCTACGACAATCTCTCGAGCATAGAAAACCTTAATCCCTCAAACGATGTGAATGACCTATTTACCCAACTTGTAACAACATGCACCACCTCATGTAATGAATTTGATGTTACTAAATTACCCCAAGAAATTAAAGAAAAAATAGCTAAGCTAATTACCCTTTGTGGAAAAGCTGAAGGACTACTTGAAAGTCATTACTCAACTATAATAGGAACACATGAAAAACCATTAAACCACATAAAAACCTTCCCTTATTACCCCAATTACCTCAAACTCACACATCTAGAATTCACTATGCTCACCAAACACATAACTCAAAAACCTTCAAAACTTGCTTTTATTGGGTCTGGCCCACTTCCTCTAACCTCAATCATGTTAGCAACATATTACCTAACACAAACATGTTTCCACAACTACGACATTGATCCATTGGCAAATTCAAAAGCTTATGATTTAATTTCATCACACCAAGACTTATCAAAAAGAATGTTTTTTCACACTAATAACATTTTTTATGTGAAAAATGTTCTTAAAGATTATAATGTTGTGTTCTTGGCTGCATTGGTTGGCATGGATAAAAAGGAAAAAACAAAAGTGATTAATCATTTGGCCAAATACATGGCTGATGGTGCTATTCTTGTTGTGAGAAGTGCTTATGGTGCTAGAGCTTTTCTATACCCTATTGTTGATCCTTGTTGTGATCTTAAAGGTTTTGAAGTTCTTTCAATTTTTCATCCAATTGATGAGGTTATAAATTCGGTTATTGTTGCAAGGAAGTGTTCGGTGAATCAAGAGGTTTACTTGAAAAGCAAGTGTTGTGAAGTTGAAGGTTTTATTAATCCTTTGAATCATGGGAATGTTATCGAGGAGTTGAGCATTGATGAGAAAGCTTAATGTATTTATTCTTAATAATGCATGTAATTTGTTGTTGAGAATGTTTATTTGTGATATGAGATTACATTGCCGTAATGAATTCAATGTTTTTTTTGGACTTGCGAAAATCCCCTTTTATGTTTATCTTTCAAAACTTTTATCAGGAACAAACTTTGTTGCCAATTACATGATTTTATAGACCAAATTCATCATCTTTGTTTTCAGGAAAATATATTTGAATGGTAATTTGCAATTAGAGGGCCTCGTGATGCCGAATTTGAGGGTGGTATTTATCATGGACGAATCCAGTTGCACCCTCGTTGCTCTCCATATTACAATTCTAGATAGAAATCATAATTGGGAGAAAAGTAATCAAAAGTATATTGAATAATGAGATAATTGTTCAACTAAATCAAATCCTAGCCTTATATAGTCGATAAGTAACAACTAATTAGTTATCTTTCATTTGAGTTATCTTTCTGCCTTTTTTTTTCTTTCCATTCTTTACATTTTTCTATTAGTTTTCTCATTGCAATATTTAGTGGAAGATTTAGTTTAAAAAGTCCAATAAATTGTATATAAAGAAATCCAACAAATATAATCACACTTTAGCACAATAAAAAAAGTGGATAGACAGACACAGAATTGTAAATGAGATATCAAATTGCAGACTAATTAGCTAGCATGTAACATGCAAGAATAAATGCAATATGAGTAAAATAATGAGAGGTTAATTTAGCAAAATAAAGGAAGAAAAACACAGAGAAATAAATACATAAATATACATTGGACAAATATCTCTTCATGAAGAGTTTGTACCCATTACAAACTAGTTAATATTTTCCTATATACATAATACTATAGAAGTATATAATCCAAGCCAAATAACTCAATATCCAATTTGAGTTTGGTGCATTTAATATACACAAATTCACCTCTTAGTTAATAATTAGTAAGGAATCAAATTAGCAATAGAAAGAGAATTGCTAACAGTAATACTAACTAAACCATCATTACTAGACATGGTAGAAGAAGGTGAAGCTTTTAGATCCTCAAAAGCACTTTCACATGTTGAAACATCAGCCATAACAGCACTAAGCATAACAGTAATTGTACCGAGATCGCGCGACGAAATAGCATCTATTGCTCTCTGAAGATTTTCCAAAGCATTGTTGTATTGATCCCTACACTCAGCAACTGCATTAGCAATCTCTGGATTATTAGCAGCATGTTTATCCACTTTTGTTATTGTCAACTTTACTTGAAGAGAACAAGCTTTAATCGCGGCTTCGAGGACGTTAATCATTTCAAAATTGTGAGTTATAAGAGGTTGAATCGTGGCGAGACAAACGTCAGGGTAATCAGTGTGTGCACATATTTGTTCAATGCTTAGGCTGCTTTGTTTTGCTTCTGAATGTGAGTGTGGAGGAGGCATTGTTAATGAGTGTCCACGTAATGAACCTTTTAGAATATCTGAGAATGCAGCTGAAAATGAAGATGAGTGACCAAATGTATCATGTTCTGATTCTGGTTCTGTTTGTCTTTTTGGTGATTCAAAAGGTGATTCAGAAGGTGATTCAGAAGGTGATTCAAAAGGTGATTCTGCAGATATGCTTGATGCCTTTGGGGGATATGCATCTTGAGAACTGAATTTTGTTTCTATGTTTGGTGATGTGTCCTTGAATGTGTGAGCAATGCATTTTTCTACTGCAAAACATATTAGGATTATGTAGAAAATTTTCAGGTTAATATTGTTGTTGTTGTTTTTGTTGATGAATTTCATGTTGTTTCTTGAAGGTTTGGTACTTGGGAAATTAAGGAAATTTTTTAGGAAAAAATGTGTTTTTTTGAATTGGGAATTATGTGGAAGGAAATTTAATTTAAGTTGTGAGTGAAACATGGTAAATGAATTTTGTCCATGAAAATAGGATGTTATTAAGGAATAGTATCCATTGTTTGTGTTGTTGTTTTGGCATTGTTTTTAGGAATGGTAATAATTTGATGTGGTTGAAACTACTACCTATATTTTTTCCTCCTTAAAATAGATTTTCAGCAATTTATGTCTTCTCAATCTTATAAACTCTTTAATAAAATTTCTAGTTTCACATGAGTTTCTAAACAGAAAAAAGAATAAAAAAATTGTGCTATCTGACTTAATTGTAAACTAGATTATGGTCCGCACGCTGCGTGGATATTAATTAATTAATTTTATAAGTTTTATAAGTAATATTTTATGTATTATAAATATAGTTATCTTATAATATTACTTTATTGATTTGTAATAATTGAATATACTTAGAAAAATTAAAATGAAGGAAAATCATGTTTATCACAATCATTTAATTTAATTTTTTAAATATTTTGTAAAATTCGTATGATAACTTATTATATAGGATAATTGTTTGACTCATTGTACTTTAATTATTAATTTATTTTTCAACATATAATAGTACTTGTAGTTATTTGATGAAATAAAATATAAAATACAAACCAAAAAATAAGATGTAAAAAATATTAATGTTGAATTATATTGTAGCGTATCTAAATTTATTTGTTTTATTAGTACGATGTTTCAATTGCGAGCATGAGAAGTTGTTATAAAAAAAATTATTGAATATATTTCATCAAGAGTTTGTAAAAAAAAAATAAGTTGGTGTGGCATCGGAAGTCTATTTTAAATATATATAATAGATAATAGATTTTAATAATTGGAAATTATTTTTTTAATAATTTTTTATAGATTCGTATTTTATGATTATTTTTAATGAATTTAGGTATTTTCTTTCAAATAGAATATATATTTTTACTTTATAAAATGTTGCTACAAAAATGAATTGACATAAATTGAAAGTAACTATAAATGTCAATTTATTTTTCAACATATATTGCTACTTGTATTTATTTGTACTTGTATTTATTTGATAAAATAAAATGTAAAATACAAACCCAACAATAAGATGTAAAAATTTAAAAATATAATTGACTATTTAATATTTTTTATTTAAAAAAAATGTTAATATTGAATTATATTGTAGAACATATAATGATAATTTGTGTACTTTCTGTCAAATAAAATATATATTTTTATTTTATAAAATATTACTAAAAAAATGGATTGACACAAATTAAAAGTAAGTATAAATGAATTGACATTAATGAGTAATTGAATTTTTAACGTATAAAATCATTACTCCTCATAAATAGTATTTATGTCGATTATGAGTGATTAGGTGGTTTTTTTCAATTGAATTTAATGACTAATAATATAAATTATTACCATTGTTAAATGACTAATAATATTATAAAATAATTTTATAAATTTATTATAAATAATTGTAAAATAATTTTATAAGTTTTATAAGTAATATTTTATGTATTATAAATATAGTTATCTTATAATATTACTTTATTGATTTATAATAATTGAATATGATTAAGAAAATTAAAATGAGGGAAAATTATGTTTATCACAATCATCTAATTTAATTTTTTAAAATATTTTGTAAAATTGGTATGATAACTTATTATATATGATAATTGTTTGACTCATTGTACCTTGATTGTCAATTTATTTTTCAACATATAATGGTATTTGTATTTATTTGATGAATTAAAATGTAAAATACAAACAAAAAAATAAGATGTAAATTTTTAAATATATGATTGACTATTTAATATTTTTGATTTTAAAAAAATGTTAATGTTGAATTATATTGTAGCGTAGTCTAAATTTATTTGTTTTATTAGTATGATGTTTTAATTGCGAGAATGAGAAGTTGTTGTAAAAAAAAAATTATTGAATATATTTCATCAAGAGTTTGAAATTTATTTTATTAAAGATTTGCTTATACTTTAAATCAATTTTAGGTATTTAAAAGTTTTAACTAATTATTTGTGCAATTGAATTATAGTTATATTGATAGGTACCAAAAATAAATTTTATTAAAAAATAATTTAATTTTATGCAATACTTAATTTTTCATTAATTTGGTAACATTCAAATTATGATTATAATAAGGAAAATTAAAATAAAAAATAGCATTCAATTATAAATATATAATTTAATTGATAAAAATTTAGTGTTAACATATTTTTTCAGAACACATATACCGTAAACGTTGGTTCATTATATTTTTTAATATATTCATATATATTATAATTTTAAATAAATTTGTGTATTTTAATAATTGGAAATAACTTTTTTAATAACTTTTTATATATTCGTATTTTATGATTATTTTTAATAAATTTGTGTCTTTTATGTCAAATAGAATATATATTTTTATTTTATAAAATATTACTTAAAAAAATGGATTGACATAAATTGAAAGTAATTTTAAATGGATTGACATTAATGAGTAATTGAATTAGAAACGTAAAAAATAATTACTCACCATAAGTGGAATCATATAATTGTAAGGAGAATTAGATAAATAACATTTATGTCGATATTTATGAGTGATTATGTAAGAAATTGTGGAAGGAAGATGAGAAGTTGTTGAAAGAAGAGGGGTACTCTCATGAAGTACACATCAGCTTTTTGAATGATGTGGATGAAATATGTTAAAGTGGCAAAATACGATGATGTGGTAAAATATGATGACGTGACATCGAGAGTCTGTTTTAAATATATATAATAGATCCGTAACAATAGCAATTTGTATATTGTATTGGAGGTAATCCAATTAAAGAGACCCTTAAATTTTCTATTATTGAAAAATAAATTAAAATAGTACAAAACTTGATCCTTAATTTTCTATTATTTCTTTTGGATGTAAAAAGAAAAGACTATTTACATCCTTCAAGTTCTCAAATTATGACTTGAATTTTGTTTTAACTTTTTTGGTTCTGAAAAAACTAACCTTTTAAAATTTGATATTTGATTAGTAGATAAATTTTATTTTATTTATCTACTATTTGAAATTTGATATTTGATATTTGATTAGTAGATAATCAAATATCAAATTGTTTGAATTAAGAAATGAATTCCTGTACTTTCTAATTATGATTGGTCAAAGCGTCAAGCTACAAAAGGATGGTTTTTGAACGAACTATAATTTAAAACATTTCCAACTCAAAACGTATTTATAATCAAATCATTTATTATCCTAACTTGTTTAACGATATTATTAAACACTATTAAAAAAAAATCATTTTAACTGTCATATTTAGTGTGGGTTTCCAACTTTAACGCTAGTTAACGTCGGTTAAACACACGTTAGTATGTCAAATATTTTTTTTGATTTTATTAATAATTAGCATCGGATAAGCCGACGCTAAATAAAATACGCCAAACGCTAGATTAATTTCTTGCAGTTACTGACGCTACATTGTCTGATTTGTAAAATTAAATTTTTTAATTTTATTTGAAAATTAATATTATTTTTTCCAATAACCCATTCCGTCTTCGCCGTCAATCTCACCATTTTGTTGTCTCACCGTAACTCTCGCCCTCTCGTCGTCGCATCACTGTTTCCTTCACCTCAACCTCATTCTGGCGGCCTTACCCTCCCTCTCGTCTTTCAGCCTCACTCTCGTCGTTTCACTCTCGTCTCTCAAACTCACTCTCATTTTCGTCTCTCAGATTCACTCTCACTGTCGTCCATTCTCAATGTAAGTGTAACCTTACCATCTTTGTCGTTTGTGTTCACTTTTGGTTTAGAGTTTGGTCTTGATACTAACATTTGATTTTCTTTTACTCATTGTCAGTTCTTTTTTATGTTATTTTGGTACCACAGTTGCATGTTCTATTTAATTCTTCTTTTTTCCCATCAATTTAGGTTTTCTTGCATTTCCTTTGTGTATTTGTTTGGAGATAATGTGAGATGGATGGATAAGAAACTAGATGTGAAAAATGTATTTGAAATTTACGGAATCAATTTAGATTGTCAATTTTATTATTGTTTTTTCTGATTGACAATTTCAATTGTGTGATGTGTATTTGTTGTTTATATTGATTTTTTAATGCCTAACGACTTTGACAAACCAAATAATCGAAACTCTTCGTTAGTTAAAATTTCATTTCTAACAAATATTTTATAAAAGATAACCAGGCCCAAGCCACCTTAATGTTCAATATAACTTATGATATATTTCCTTTACAAAAGATAGTCAAGCCCAAGCCACCTTAATGTTTAATATAACTAATGATTGAAGTTCAAACCAAGTAGTCTTAGTGCATATTTAGAAATGGTTAATAACCTTTCATGACATGGACAATAACCTCTTTGAAGTACAATTTTTGTTGTTATCGTGATTTTGTCAAACTCGTCAGTTATCTAAACATACACTAAATTCAGAATGATTTCATACTCCTAGTTAAATCGTGTTGGGTTTAATAGGATTGTGACTTTGAATAATTAGGCTTCCCTATAATGGTTTCAATCTATATATAGACACTTTCATTGTGCCCTAAAGTTTTTTAGGGTAAAGTTGTAGCATCAAATTCATTAAGTTGATGTTGCAACTTATTCTTGAAACCAAAGACAGATCTTAATATCATTTAGTGAGAGGGCAAAAATATACATATATGTAAAGAAAATATTCAAGAGTCGAGGACACGTGCTAAACCTTTGTAGATAGGTCAACCTTCTAGAGAATTGTTGTCCTACAATTGTCATATAAAAGATGGACATATTCTGAAAACATGTAGAGATTTTTTAGATCTAGAAATTAGAACTCTAGTCGGCACTTAATATTTCATTTCATTTTTTTAATCTTTTCATCATCCTCTATCACCATCGAAGAAAGCTGATTTATGAAAAGAGGTGGTTTATGAGATTTTGAGTTGGTTTATGGTTGTTAAATACCTATCACTTTCATTCATTAAATAGGTAATCATCTTAGTTATAACGTGTACTTTAGTGTTATTTTTCAGTTTTATGTTTGTTATTAAGTTCACCATGACTTAAACAATTTGTAGTTAAGGATCAATAAAATTTAAGTAATGTTTATGAGTTAATTCAAAATTCCAAATTTACGTTAACTATTAATAAAAAATACTCTCTTTTTATTTTTATAACAAACAAGTTATTTGTCTAGAAAAGTATTGAAATTAGTAACATACTCAATTCTCTTGAGAAAAATATTTTATTTTGCACAACTAATTTAGGCAAGAGTACATCCAATTTAAATAATTTATTTCTTCTAAAACCGGTATTATTAATGTCAGAATTTGTATCGGAAGTTCTTATTGGAAAAAAAAATGATATTGAAATGAAACATGATAAGGGGTCAATTTTACCCCTCAGGCAAACATTTCGAAGATTCGATTATTATACCTTAAACTCACGAGTTCATTAATTATGAACCCAGAGGTAATTACAATACTACAAACTATATACAAGCTGCCAAAGACATCAAAACAGGTACATAGTTTATCATTCTTACATCAAATCAAATTAGAAAAACAATTAATGATGTTAATCTGAACTCTTCACCACAGTAACTGGACACGAAGCGTTATTCACTATGTAGTTGCTAACACTGCCCATTATAACCCTGAAATAAAAAATCAATGAAACCCCATTAACAAAAATGCAATGCATGATATATGAGGAGGGTTATATGGTAGAATTACCTTTTGATGGTACCAAGACCTCTGTTTCCCATGATAAGACTATCAAGAGGTATATGTTCAATTGCTTCACATAATTTCTCACGAGCATCTCCCCAATATATCTTCACTAGTACCACAACCTATATATATATGCCACCAAAATCTTATAAAATGTTCAATTATTAATATATGAACAAAACAATCACCTATAATGTACAATTAAAATCATACTTTTTTTTGGTTCGCAGCAGACGTGGCAATATTAATTACTTCAGAATTGGATTCGAGTCCATATTTCTTGAAGAGTGTTGGGTCAGAGAACTCAGCCAGAGGTGTGAGAGCTGCATTAGTGAGCATCAAATTGAAAGTTGAATAAAATTATATGGATGATTTAATCAGAATTATTATGTTAATTTAAAATATATATATATGATGCAATTAATTACGTGAGCCAGTAACTGCCCAGAGCTGCATTTCGCCATGCTCGTATTGTTCAGGTCGAATAATAACGAGAATGATGTGATCCCCTTCTCTTGCGATGTTATCCAATGTCCATTTTAGTGCCTTAATGCTACATGGTGAGAAGTCCACAGCAACGCCTAATCTCCTTGTACCTGCCATTCATTAATTGCTCACTTCTCTTCTGTCTTATTGATTTAATTACTTATTCTTATTATTATTATATATTGGAATGGGAATGTTTCACGGAACATAACATCATGCTCGATCGAGGATGAATGAATAAAGCAATTTCTGTGGCAGACGTTAATCACGACGACAATTGCGTTCTCCAATATTGGTGTGGTTCAGAGTCAGTAGATATATAATTTCCAATATCTTTCATTTTCGCATTCAGAATCCCCCCGTTCAATTCATATATACATAAATAAAATGCAAACTTTCTACTTCAATCATATATTAAGAGATTTAATTTAAATACATGGTAATGAAAGCTTTTATATAATCATAATCATCAAAATATCATTTTTTTTAACTGTAATTATTTTGAAAGTCATACATATAAATCACCGTAATTTTTCATAATATACATTTTTACTTTAAGAGTGTATCAAAAATTAATTTCATAGATTAAATATCAACATTGATCTATAAAATTGAAGAGACTAAAATAAAATAAAATAAAATAAAGTAAAATAAAGGTACAATTGCTTCTGCGGTCCCTTAACTTAATTTCATATAACATTTCAGTTTTTTATCTTTCTTTTTCCCACCAATTTGGTCATTTATTTAATTTTATTATAAAAATTCGAAAATATAAAGAATAAAAATATGAATTTATTTGAATATTTGAGTTATAAATTTAATGAAATTTACATTATATTGAAGATAATTAATTTTATGAGTTTTGTTTGAAAATTTTGATGAATTTTTTGTAAAAAAAAATGATAACATATTAGCCTACATCAATTTTTTACATATTCAAATATATTATTATAAATTATAGTTGAAATATGATATCACATAAAATTAATTATCTAAATAACGCATTGATATCAATATATAATTTAATCTCATTGGTCTATTAATTCGTTTATTTATTTAAAAATAAGTTTGATTATTTATTAAATATATGTTAATATGAAACAAGTTTTTAACTAGGTTAAAAGTCATATCAGTCTTCCAAAAAAGACATGCTCAAGTCAAAATACAAGTTTATTATAATCAACAAGTCAAAGATAGACCTTGAATTTTTAGACCATATAAAGCCTTGGCTTTGTAAAGTCTAATTCAACTTATCTTATATTTTATCTCTATTCATTAAAACTAAAATAGATATTAGAGAAAAAATACCAAAAATTGTGTAATTTATCATACTTGAAAATATTATTTGAATGTTACTCATAATTCTAATCAACCTTTAAAATATTTTTTTGTATTTTTTTGTAATTCTAATAAATTAATATTATTATTAATCATTATTCTATTGTATATTTTTTACATTTTTAAATAAAATAAAATAAAATAAAAAGAATATTAAAACTAATACAGAGTTGTCACTTCAAAACCATGTGTCTTTTGAATTTTTAATTGACGATCTTTTATTAGTTTCAAAATAGAATAAATTGATATTTAAATTTTAAAGTGGTGTATATTAATGTTTTTATTTTTAAATATGGGTTATTAAAAAAAAACAGTTTTTTTTCTTCACAAAAACAAGGGAGAAAAATAGAACAATGTTTTTTTTTTTTTTTTCACTTCTAAGTTATACTTTATTATTTATTTTTGGATAAATTGCACATGCGATTCCTTAATTTAATTTCAGTTAACGTTTTAGTTCTTATTTTTTTTTCAAATTGGTCCTTTATTTTAATTTTAAGTGATAATTTGATATTTTATGTTTTAAGATATCAACAATGTTGTCCTTTTTTTAACAAAAATTCAAAAAAAATCATCAAAATTTTCAAACTAAATCCATAAAATTCATTATTATCTTCAATAAAATGCAAATTTAATCAAATTCATAACTTAAATCTTTAAATAAAACTCATATTTTCATTCTTTATTTGATGTTTTTGGAGATGAAAATATGAGTTTATTTGAATATTTGAGTTATGCATTTGATGAAATTTACATTATATAATTTTATGGGTTTTGTTTGAAAATTTTGATGATTTTTTTGAATTTTTGTAAAAAGAAGATAACATTGTTGACATTGTAAAACATAAAATATCAAATTATCACTTAGAATTAAAATAAAGGACTAAATCAAAAAAAAATTAAAATGTTAACTGAAATTAAATTAAAGAACCGCATGTGTAATTTAACCTTTATTTTTTTTTTTAAAAAACAACTAAAAAAAACTATAAAAGAAAATTAAAAAGAAATGAAGTTACACGAACATTCCTCCACATGCAAGTTCTAAATATGTCGTCAAAGAAAAGCTCGTTAAAAAGAGATTTCAAAACATAAAAATTTAAATAACTATAGGAAAAACTATAGTTAGTTAGTTAATCAACATTCTTTTTCATTCACGCTATTCAATCTAAAAAATTCTCATGCGACGAACCAAAGTTAGAATACCACTATGGTTGTCAATTTGTCTAGTTACCATGTCAACAAAAACTCTCAAGTCACTTTCTATTTGAAGCCGAGAAACCTATTATCTTTATGTCATGACAATTCCAAAATACATAACCCACATCTTTGCATGAATAGCATCACAATTCCCTAATTTTTTTATAATACCCCTTAATCCATTTGTGGTCTACATATCGAAGTAAACCACTACACCCCCACTTTCTCTATAGATCTGTGAGCTCGATCGCAATTTAGTTTGATTGTTACTTTATTTATTTATTAATCTCATTTTATATGTTTTCATTTTCTTCTTGGAACCGATAAAGTCGTAGTTTATTCCTTTCTCAATTTGATGAAAAGTGCAAACTTGGAAAAGAAAACAGGTTCACCTTTGAACTCAAATAAACAAGTACTACAATATCAAAACCCATGGAATCAAATTTTGTTGCTTTCTTTTCTTTTGTCCTATTTCATTCGTGTTACTTTATTTTAGTAGTTTCCTTCTCCATTTGTCCATAGTATCAATCAATAATATAATAGTATGTATTCATCACCTCAAATCAAAGCCTTTTCAGATTCTAATCTTTACTCTCTTTCAAGCATTTTCCTCGAAGAGAAATAGAACTCTCTAGAACCTTCTTCAAAACCCTAGCGAAGTGGTTTTCTTCGCTCTCTGAATCTGCTTCAGTGTTCCAATGGCGTTTTGGTGGTCTTTGCTCGTTCTAGCATTCGCTTTCGCTATCTGCAAGTTCCTTCTCATTCTCATTCCTCCTAAGGTTCCTTCAATCGACGTTGACGCTTCCGATGGTACTCATTCTCACTCACTCATTCACTCTATTGCATGTAAATTTCTTGTGAATATGAAAATGTAATGTTCATTTTGATGATTGATAATCGCAGTGTTGGAAGATGGAAACCAAGCACAGGAGAATAGCTTCATATATGTGAGTTTTCTACTGCTGATTGTTCCATTTACTTCGTTAATGCTTTGATCGATTGAGATCTTGACTTGTTTAATTTTGTTCTGCTTCCGTGTTTTGTGAGATCGGTTTGGTTTAATTTTGTATGTGAAACTTGAAATTAGAGTTTAGTTTGATTGGAAATGAGTGTGGTGTAGAATCAATTTGTTTTATGAATTAACTTTATCTCGGTGAAGTTCTATGAGTGTGATGACTTGGTGATTGACTGATTGCGGTTTGTGATTGTTTTTTCATTTTTGGAGGATCTGGTTGTTCTGTGTCATTTATGAAATTGGTTCTTATTCAGGTGCCTCCAAGGGGAGCGACACAGCAATCAGGCAAGAAAGTTCAGTGCTGTGAGCCTGCCACCATGAAATATTTGGGATTTGTTCCTGCATTGACACCAGATGAGGTCTGTGAGCCTGTGCTTATATCTTCTTAATAGATGGATGATTTTGATTCATAATTTAAGTATCTGGCAAGCGAAAAATGAAATATTTGGAATATGATGCATACTTTACCTAAGCTAGCAAGCAACTATTAGATTTAGATGCATGCATATCTTCGGAAAATAAAAACTATTAGATTTATTTGAATGAAGTATTTATTAATGACTATGCATTGATAATTTTTTTAAAATTACATAGTTATCCAATCCTATCTCACTATGATGCTACTTCGTTATATCACTTAATAAAGTATATATCAATAAATATCTACATGGTGAGATATGACAGGATGATTGTGTATAAGTTTTTAACACTCTCTCAATGTATAGTCATCAAACTCTTTTTTTTAGTTAATGTTTATGCAAGTATTATATTTAAAAATAAGAAACTTTGAAGTTTCCACTAGAAAAATACCAAAGGGAATAAAACTAGTTGGGCCGAGTAACTCATGAGTTGGTTTGGTTCACTTTGACCTCTTATGACTGCACTCAAAAAGCCATAAAGGTGAAAATTAATGCATAGAAACAAGTTATTGCTAGAGTGTTCATAAAATGTTGACCATTTTGACTAGTTCATAAGTGAAAGTATTGCCAGAATTAACTAGTACTAATTTGAGATATGGATAGGTCAAGGAGCAAATTGAAAAAGTACGGAAGGCACAAAAAATGTGGGCAAAGACCAGCTTCAAGCAAAGGCGCCAGTTTTTGCGTATACTGTTGAAGTATATAATTAAACATCAGGCTCTTATTTGCGAGTAAGAGCACTTCAAATCCATATTCATAGTACGAAGATTTGTGTTAGCTTTTTTTTTTTTTAAAAAAAAACTTATGTAATGTTGCTCTTGTGAGTAGTGACATCCTGGTAAACATGCAATTTTTAGCAGTTTTATTTGTTAGTCTGAAAACTAGATACGCGCAGGGCTTATTGCACAAGAGTATCAATATCAAATACATTCTAATTTGTATCCTTTTACTAGAATATCGTCACGTGATACTGGAAAAACAATGGTAGATGCCTCTCTAGGAGAAATAATGACAACATGTGAGAAGATCAATTGGCTACTGTCAGAGGGTGAACAAAGTCTGAAACCTGAGTACAGGTACCTGTCTTAATCTTTTTTGTACTTAATAATGTACTTTCTCATCTTACTTCAGACTGAAAATGTTAGTAGTTATCTACATATCTTTTTTTATTCAAAAGAATTACATATCTTTCTTTTGACAAATAGATGCACCATACCCCCCACAATCCCAGTAACTGATTCTTTTCTCTGCTTAAATTGACTTATGTTAGATTCTCTCTCATTTTATTTTCTTTGTTCCTTACTGTATTTTTTTTTTTTTAAACGTGAAAATTGTAAAACCATATATTTTTTGCTTATACTTTAGGGAAATCGTTTTTTTAATATTCCATGTACATAAAAATTAAAGATTGTTTCTATGTTAATATTGCAAATTATCTAAGTGCACTTTCATGACATCATTTTTGTTTTGCAATAAATCAAAAAACTTGCAGATCCTCTGGAAGATCAATGCTTCATAAGCGAGCCAGAGTAGAATTTCACCCCCTTGGTGTTATTGGGGCCATTGTTTCGTGGAACTATCCCTTCCATAATATTTTTAACCCTATGCTAGCCGCAGTTTTTTCTGGAAATGGTATTGTGATTAAGGTATAAAACAACATAATATGTACTATGTAGTATCTTCTCTAAAATTGTTCATCCTATGGATGTATTATCATGTTCTTTTAAGTTTTAACAATAGACATTGTTGACTGTTATGCTTTCGTAAGAATGATATTGTATGTCTTGTTAACAATTGATAATTTGATATTAAAGTTTGCGACTCTGCAACGTGCAAGACCTACTCTTTTATGTTTATAAGAAAAAATCCTTGTGATTCTGATTGTAGGTATCGGAACATGCAAGTTGGTCTGGATGCTTTTACTTCCGGATCATTCAATCAGCTCTTGCTGCCATAGGAGCTCCAGAGGACCTTGTTGAGGTGATAACAGGGTAGAGCCTTATTTTGTACCCTTCTTTTTTCCCTTTAATTTCAAAGTTATGTCTGCATCTATAAGTATAACCACAATTGGACCTTACCAGGTTTGCTGAAACAGGAGAAGCACTGGTGTCTTCTGTTGATAAAGTCATTTTTGTTGGATCACCTGGGGTTGGTAAGATGGTATGATTCCCTTGGCCAATCAAATCGGTCCATCTTATCCTCTCATCTGTAAATTGTTTTTCATATTATGATTCTGAAGATAGAGTTTCTGATATGCTATGCGTCATATATGTTTAGTAAAGAACTTTCCCTAGAATACTAGGTCAATGTTTAGAGTAGTATTAGGATCAGCTGAATTCCCATTTTGTACTTGTTAACAGTCGCACAAAATGTGTTTTTAAGTGGGACATTCATCATCTTACTAGTTGGTTTTGTAGAAATTGAGTTAGGCCCAACTCAAATACTAATATGGTATCAGAGCCTATCCAATATCCGTTGGGCCACCTGCTATCATGTCACCGCTATCGGGTCACACTCCAGCAGCTGCCCAACCCTAGGTGTGAAGGGGGGAGGGGTGTGTTTTAAAAGTCCCACAAACATGTGTTTATAAGTGGGGTAGTCATCACCTTACAAGCCGGTTTTGTAGGGATTGAGTTAGGTTCAACTCAAATTCTAATTGTATTGACAAAGAAAAAGAGTAATCTCAAAAGTTGTAGTATACATCTGGTCTAAAAAGTGGCGCCTCATAAGCAAAATCAATGCAGGAGATGTTTTGGGGTTATTGTCTATTTTTCCGTATATGCTTTCCAAGATGGTATCTACTTTTCCATGCAATGAATAGTTTTAGCACCTTGATGATATTTCTTGTTGTTCTATGCAGATAATGAAAAATGCTTCTGAGACACTTATACCAGTTACACTAGAGCTTGGCGGAAAAGATGCATTTATTGTTTGTGAAGATGTAGATGTGGACCATGTATGAATCCCTTCCACATTTTATGATTTCCTAAGGCTTGCATATAATTGTTGACCATATTTGGTTGCAGATGTTGGCCGTACAACATAATGGTATATTCGTTGTTGAATGCCATAGTTTTAACAGTCGTTGATCTGCTAATGTAGGTTGCTCAAATTGCTGTCAGGGCTGTTCTTCAGTCAAGTGGGCAGAACTGTGCTGGAGCTGAACGATTTTATGTCCATAGGAACATTTATCCATCTTTTGTCAGCAAAGTTACCAAAATCATAAAATCTGTTACAGCTGTAAGTACTTTTTTATTTAAAAAATACTATGCTAGTGATTTTCTATGACCTTTCATTTGTAACATCTGTCTTGTGCAATTTCTTTCTAAGTCAACATGGGCTTCTTGTCACATTTGCTAGCACTTGATTGTTACCAAATTGCTATTTCAGAAGTCCATCAGCTTATCTTTACATCTATTCTAGTTTATTATGAAATTTTGCGAGGTCATATGATTCATCATATGTTGCTTTGTCTTCTGTTTTTGTTGCATTTCTACCTGCCTCTTTTTCTATTTTTCATAGAGGAGGGAAGGGAAAGAAATAAAGACTCAGAATAATGATTCTGATTTTATCCAATAAACTAAGCACTAACCCATATTTATAATTTTATATTTATACTGAACTTGTAAGTTTAATTAAATAAGGAGAGATATAATGAAATAAAAAGAAATACTGAAACCAATCATCAGAGATAATCTATTAATTTTAAGTTACTCTTAAGTACAATACAGTATTATGAGACTTTTTTATATATTCCACATCCCTCAAGTTAAAATTTATCAAGCTTTATGGTTGTTGCAAATAAACTCCTAAAAGAAAATATAACATGGGTTTGATAAAATATGGTTGGAAAGGTAACTCAAGGATGTTGTAGAGTTTAGATTTTTGGAAAATCAAGTCAGGTACTCAACGGAATGATTGGAGTGTTGCATGAACAGACCCGTTAGAATGACCATTAGCAGATTTTTCTCAAACAAAATAAATAAAATAAAGCATTGAAATTGAAACTGAGGTTGGTGCGCATCATAGCCACGGATAAATAATTTAGGATAGCTAGGGCTTCATCTAGTATAGCTGAAGGGCCAAGCTGTATCTGTGCCATCATGCTACATTCTTTGGGATAGTTCTTGGGCCAAACTACATTTAGGATAGCCCCACTGCAAGCCCAATCTGATTTATCCGAGATAGCAGCAGAGCTAGGTTTTTTTCTCTGGGATAGTAGTGGGGCCAGACTACATCAAGGATTGTATTAGGGCCAGGCTATTTGTGCAACAAAGGCAATGCAACCCAAGGGCTGACACTCCTCAACCTCGACTACTGGATGGGTCACAAACCCTAAAATACAATGGAGTGGCATAGGATGGAGTAGAAACACTAAAAGTTCCGTTGTTTGGATTGTTAATGGAATGGAACGTGATAGAACGGATACCATCACATTGAATCCAACACCCCAATTTTTTCCTCCTCTAATTTGGGTCCAATGGGATGTAGCTAGTCTTTCTCCACTCTATCAAATCGTTCATCCATTATGAATGGTAATTTTATTTCGTTCTCTTCCACTGCATCTCATTCCATTATGATTCAAGCTCTTTATCAGATATACAAACATCACGATATTCTGAATTACTTTAAGATGCAACCCAAATATTATGAAGTATTTTACCCATATTCTTGCTGAATCATGTAAGGTCTGGCTTTTTTTTAATTGTTCTTGACCGACTAACGTACATGCATTTCTATACCTCTAAAACATTTATTGATTATTAAGTAGTTTTCGGTGCTAAGATATGGCAAATTGATAGAATTTACTTATGGAATGCTCCAATTTATCACTCTCTCTGAATTGATAGTTACTCTTCAAAAAACTCACTCTAGGAACCTTGCATCCATGACTAGATATATATGAGGGGAAAGGGAAAAAAGGTCATGAAATTATATAAATCCCACAGATTGCATTAACATTGATAACTGAGGTCTGCCGAACTAGCAAGAACTACAGTTTAACTTATTAATGGAGGATAGGCATCTGCCTCAACTATTTAGTGTTAAGGAGTCCATTCTTTAAGGCTTTGGGTTAATTATTTCTTGCAGGGTCCACCACTTGCTGGGAAGTATGATATGGGAGCTTTATGCATGCATGAGCATTCTGAAAAGCTCGAAGGTCTCGTAAATGATGCTTTAGACAAAGGAGCTGAAATTGTTGCACGTGGAAGTTTTGGACCTATAGGTGAAGATGCAGTTGATCAGTATTTTCCTCCTACTGTGATTGTGAATGTGAATCACTCAATGAGATTGATGCAAGAAGAGGTAGCAAACCTTGCTTTTTTCTCTGCTTTTCATATTGCCGCTTTTTTCTTCAGTTTTTTAAATATTTTTGGTTCTAGTCCATATCTATGTAAGCACCTAAAAAATATGATTCATATCTTTACTACATGTTTTGGATTTGAATAATTGATTCTCATGTTGTGCAACCAACTATTTGTTGAAGAATATTTTTATATCTTGTGTGCTCCAGCAAGCAACTGCTTACTAGACTCATCTGTGCATTGACTTATAGGCATTTGGACCTATCATGCCAATAATGAAGTTTAGCTCTGACGAAGAGGTTATCAAGCTTGCTAATGACTCAAAATATGGGCTCGGCTGTGCTGTTTTCTCTGGCAGTCAAAGCCATGCCAGAGAGATAGCTTCTCATATCCATTGTGGGGTAGCTGCAGTTAATGATTTTGCATCAACATACATGTGTCAGGTAAAATTTGATTTTAAATAGTTTATCTCTCTATCACCTAAAGCGACCTAACAGTAGTGTGGTATGATGTGTGCCTTGTTGATATCATCCAATTTCTAAAGAACAAGAAGAATAACTGAAATATTAGGAGGCGCACTTGAGTAATGGCTTTCTGATTTCTTATTGTGTTGTCACGAACCAAGTCTGCATAAAGCAGCCCATGAATGGTTTTATATTACACATTTTAACATGCCTCGTCACGCAAGAGCCCTTAGGGCTTGATGGATGTTCACATACACACGTATCTTGTAATTGAAATTTAACCTTTTTATTATAAGAATGTGGGTATCAAGGATCATACCCTAGTGTCTAGATCACTCTGGTCATAGAGTTACCACGTCAACTCTTCCTAAAGATCAAGAAGCCATTGGGTAAAGGCACAAATTCTGTTAAATTAGGTCCTATTATGCAGCCTATCTCTTTAAATTTCTACTGAAGTAAATTTGCATTCTGATTTTCCAGTCCCTGCCATTTGGGGGCGTGAAACACAGTGGATTTGGACGATTTGGTGGTGTTGAAGGTTTGCGAGCATGCTGCCTTGTAAAATCAGTTGTTGAAGATAGATGGTGGCCATTCATTAAGACCAAGATACCTAAGCCTATTCAGGTCAGTATGGGAAACCTTTCATAATATCATTTGACTTCACTATTAGGAGATATATACTGAGATGCGTTTTTCATCTGCCCTAGTATCCTGTGGCAGAAAACGGATTTGAGTTTCAGGAGTCGCTCGTTGAAGCACTATATGGGCTTAGCATATGGGATCGTTTGCAAGCATTGGTTAACGTTTTGAAAATGCTTACTGAGCAGAACTCTACCAGTGGCAATAAGAAGGAGAAATGACTAATCATGTCCGGACGGTGAAAGTGCCAAATGTCTAATAGTCATTCGAATAATTAGGGGCTTCTGGTTTGTCTCCAACTACTATATGTGCCAGCTATTCTCTTTGCCCTGTTATTTTTGCTGTGCTTATTTGATGATGATTCTGGGTAGTTTTCTGATGAAACATGAGTACAGATTTTCTTATATATCATGTTAATGAAATCATGGATGCAAGAAAACTTTAAAGATCAAATATTGTACTAGAATATTTTTTTTTTCTTCTAAATATAGTACGCCCCATGATTGACGAGTTGTGTATCATACACTCACTGTCAGATGTTGGTCCAATTACCTCTCACCTAGGCATTACCATTAGTTGAAAGCGATTGTGGTTTTGTCTGGTGGTTAACAAGTGTAGGCGTTAAATCTTAGAAATAGTTTGTTTCTTTATATCATGTTTTTTGTTGGTGATCATATCATGTTTTTAGTTATGAATATGTATTTTATTTTCCTAAAATTAAAATATAAATAAATGCTTTAAAGTGAGTATCCTCTTTATCTATGAAATGAATGATTTAATTTTTGTCTTACCGTTGAGTTTGCATGTTTTGAATGTTTTCTATTCACGCCAAATTTTTAGAAGAAACGTTTTAACAAAATTGAACTAGTGATTCGAATTAAAAAGTGTATTACAAGTTTTATATAATTATTATATCTAACAATTTGTGAAAGTTTAAAAAAAATTGGGTCAGAGTTAGATGCACTTGTAGCTAAACATTCAAAGTATTTGTGGCTCACCACTACATTCCAAAAATTCTAACAAATTTAGGTCCTTCATACATTCCATGAGACTAACCACTGAGTTGGTAGTGGAGTATTCGATATTTTTTACACATTTGATTAGAAAGCTTTCCAAATGAGCGACTCAATGAACCATATTCAGGTTCTTTTCTTGATGAGAGATATGTTACTAACTTTCTCAACACCATATTGGTTAACAAGGGCATTTTAGTTAAAATTATCTTTATAATGAATAAAGTTAATATATTTTTAAAAAAATTGTTGAGAAAAATAATAGATAGAGAGAACAACACAGCAAATCACACGGATGAAGTGACATAATTCCATAACAAAAAATGGGATCAAATGCAAATTAGGAAAATAAAATAAGTAATCGATAGACTAAATATGTAAGTCACAATACATGACATTAATTTTCTGATAATAGATATAAGAGGGTACCTAGGTAGTGAAATTTCCATGTGCTGCAGCAATTAATTCCCATCACATGGTCATACATGCATGAACAGGTGAGCTGGTTGGCTCCTAAAACCTTAGGTTGCTATAATTTGCCAAAGCAATAAATTCACATTCATAGTGATTCTTCTATCTAGCTACCTGAACTTGAAAGCTCTAGCTGCATACAAATGGTATATTTGAACCCACAACATGTGCCTCTGAAAAGCATCAGAAGAAAGTTCTTACCTGTTCATATAACATAATTCATATATAGTGGTAAAACGTGGTTTGGTCTTTTGGCAATCTAACAGTGACTTGTAATTGTTGTATGAATAAATACTGAATAAAGTTTGATTTTTGGGGCAGCTTTTAATTGACATTTTGTTACCAGGTGCCACGTTATAGTCCCTTTTTCTTCAACAATCAAATAGCTAGATTCCTAGGCACTTAGTTGGAATAACCATGTTTACACATTCACACAATCTCATCCTTCCAATCTTAATCGAACAACTCGTTTTCTAACTTGACAAAATAGGTCTAAACTACAAACTTGAAACGGAGACGGTTTGATCAAGGCCAGACAAATCTAAATCTCTAACAATGAGATTGTTTGATTGAAGGAAATTATTATCCTCAAATATAGTTGCAAAGGGGGATAGAGAACAGGTTGTAGCAAGAGTTTGAATCCTCTTTTAAAGTGTATATCTTCTTATGTAGCACATACATTTCAGATTAAACACATATCCAACATTTGACACACCAATGCGACATTGACACATATAGTTACATTTAAGCATTTTTATTTTTGAAATTATTATCAATATCTACGTGTCAACTATAGTGTTACATGTGGTGTCTATGTCAATACTTCATAGGTATCTTCACTTCCAAGTGACAAACAATTATAGCATAATTTTGTGAGGACTGATACACATGTGCATACAGAAAGAAAACACTTCCATGAAAATATAAATGTGATAATAATGAGGCAATATATAATGGACAAAAAAGGAGGGGATTAAAGGTAGACATATTGCTGTAGAGAAAAAGGGTTTCACACAGTATAGAGGAAAAGTGTAATGAGACATGCATAATGATTTAATGCATGCAACCGTGTCTCATGTGCATGCATGCATGTCATACATAAATGATACGTTTACTTGATGGTCAAATTCCCTTTTGTCAAAGTTGGAATAGGTGTATAAAATGTATATATGTGAAGAATAAAAATGGAAATTTATCATTCAAATGGAAGAATAAGAAGCTATTACTGATTTCCCACAAGTTCCATTTTGCTTTTGTCATAGGGTCTGCCAATGCTACCCTGTAACTTTCTTCTTCCAGCTTTGAATTCATGGTGCTTTGTCCTTTCTCTAGATGCTAGATTCATATCAATGTGAAAATGAAGGTTACCGAAAAGCTCATCATAGAAGATTAGAGGTAAAATGGAATATTGGAATTTGAGCAACCATAAATGTTGTGAAGTGTGGAGAGCTATGACGCAATTAAATAGACACTGATATAGAACACGATACTGATAATCAATAATAATTTTAAAAAAAAAGTAATTGCATATAATTATATAGAAATAGAAAACTTATTTTTAGAACAATTAAATGGTTTTTTTTTCTACTTAATCTGTTAAATTTAAAACAAAAATTAGTTTTAAATAAAAAAATTTGAGTCAAAATCTTGATTTTAGTATTTTGTCGTTTGGACCGAGATAGGAAAGGTCTTTTGGCATTTTTCAGGTTGCACTGAATAGATGCTGTCTTCATTTTCAGTAGGGAAAAAATAAAAATAAAAACCTTAGCATTATAATTCTCTCATTTAGTATAAAACTTTTTTATATATGAAAATTATCATATGCTTGTGCTTGTTGTATGTTTTTTTATCTTATATGTTAATATATTAAGGATATTTTTGGTATCACGATAGAATTATCATAATCACCATGAGTCGATGTAATTTTGCATAAGCTATAGTTTGAAACTTTTGGAAATCACACTAACTTACCATAATTCTGACAAACTCACTGTGATAACAGTAAAATAGGTGATTTTTTGTGTTTTTTATATTTCTAATGAGATCATACACCTTCCTATTTATAATGATGCTAATAATTGCATTCAATGTCTAAGAAATTGTATTGACTAGGGCTACTAAAAATTAGCCTAGGATGTTTCACAATCAATGAATAATTAAAACATACACTGAATTTTAACACTCCCCCTAATTATATTATCTCAAGAATAAAAGGGACTTCATAATGTTCTTCAAATGTGCAAGCCAATCATACCATTCTTGTATAAGCATCACTAGGGGTCACCAACCCTACAAATATCTTTCTCTCCTCTCTTCCATCTTCAAAATTCATTCCTAACACTTTGATTGAGTATATTTCTTTGTCAAGAAGATTAAGCAAAGAAAACATAGCCATATCTGCATTAAACATGACCATCACAATGTCGTTTCATCTGTTCTTCCTCTGCATCACAATGCCTCTCCTTGTATTTTCTGATGTGGAAATGCATTCAGGTATAAAAACAAAACCTCTTGCTTAATTCTCTCTCTCTCTTGTCTATTCCTTCCTCTGATCAAGAAGCTTACATAATGTTGGCAGGTCCTTCAACACAGATTCTTCATTCTATTCATGAAGACAAAAATGGTTCCATAACAGTGTCAGAAAAAGCAGAACATGCACACTCCACCTCTAGAAAGTTTTGGTTTCATGGTAGTACACATGCAATTCTTTCATTCAGTTGTTTTCTTTCTTTGGTTCCCTTTTTTTTAATTTGGACCGAACTATTTAAATACTATTTGTATACTGCACATTGTAATTTTGAATCATAATAGAAAGATTCTCTCTGTAACAGAATATAAACATAAAAGTATATCTATCTAGACTAAATTTCGTTCAGATACATGTACTTTTTTGTTTATATTTTGTTACGAAATACTGCAGTCACTATGTTATCCGACGTAGCCACGATTTACCGAATTCTGTGATCAAATATTGTGTGTTCATTGTTTACGCTTTTCAAATCTTTATTCTTTTAAACCGGAGTAGCTGTTATTCTATCAGGTTCTTGCACAAAAAGAGACATAAGCATCTCACAAAGTAAAGGTACTACTTCTGGAATTCCACAGTACATTGTGCAAATTGTCAACACTTGTGTTTCTGGATGTGCTCCTCATGATATCCACCTCCATTGTGGATGGTTTGCTTCTGCAAGAATAATCAACCCTAGATTGTTCAAGAGACTCTCCTTTGATGACTGCTTGGTGAATGGAGGGAATCCTTTGACTTCTAGCCAGATTGTTAGATTCACTTATTCTAATTCCTTTATGTATCCTCTTGCTTTTAAGTCTGCCAGATTTTGTTGAGTCCAAAATATTAAGATATGACATAGTATTCCAAAAATTATAGCCCCTTTTCATCCACAGCTTTGTTTATACTAACAAGAGAAATTATAAAAAAATTTGCTTTAGCTTTATTTAGCTATTATGTCATTTTGGTATGTTATGTAAACGTACCATGATCTTACTATTATACTTTCCATCATAGCTTTTGTGTTGTGAAAAATTGCTGACAAATGCAGTCAATGCAGCTGCTTGTGACTGCAATGTCCTGGAAAAGATATCTAAAGTCTTTGGTTGAGAACCACAATTTAACAACTATATTTTTCATTGTTTTAAAATATGGTTTTCAATTATCACTAAATTTTTTAATTTCCAAGTTAAAATATTTATGTGGTTGTAGCATAATGTTGCATGCAACCCTTAGTGGTTGAAAATCTGCAGCATAATACAAGCTCTTGGTGCAGTGTGCATGCCTCTCTTTTATCTTAAAATTACAAACAAGTAGACATACATAGGGAAGGGAGAGATTTATCTCTTTTCTGTGTCTATTTGAAGCTTTGTATGATTATAGCAGTAGTCCTCAGGAGAGGGTTAGACTCAAACATAGAGGAGAAATTGACAAGACTATGCACTAAAAAAAAAAGGGAGAAATATTTTCCGGACATCAAATCTTGACACCTGACACCATATGGTATACGGTTTATGTTTATTTTAATAAAAAAAAATTTCTATGCGGAATTGGACCACACAATCTTAATGTATTTTATATGATGTTTAATATACTATGTTTAATTTATATATTCAATTAACACAGTAAAAAAGTACCACCTTTTACATCCCATTTTTTTTTATCACTGATCTTAGTTAGAGAAGGTAGTTGTGTGTCAGTGTTTAGCAATAACATCTCATAGCTCTTTTAAAAATCAAACATGGAAGTTTTTTTACCTTCTGTTTGGGTTAAGTGTTTTTACCTTTTTTCCTCTTTTTCTTTTTACCTTTTGCATGGAAATATGCAATAGTCAAGATGCTACTATTTTATATGAACTAAATGAATTATTGACGATAAATTGAAGACTTAAATGCAGTGTTAGTCGGTTTTTTTTAATATCCTAAATTTAAAATAAAAAATTATCAATATATTTTTTTTTAAATTATATATTAAATTATTATTTTTTCTTTACTTAGTTAGAAGTCTTCATTTATAAAGGCGGTTTTATTAAGAATGTTCGACTTTGCAACGACGATTTTCTTAAAAATTTATTTATTTTTTAATATATTTTTTTAAAGATATATAGAAATTGCCTTTTTGAATGATGACTTTCTAAAGCACATCGAAAAAAAAGTAAAAATCTTTAAGGAAGTCGCCATTGTAAACTCTGGCTTCCTTAAGGAAGTCGTCTTTGCAAATTACGACTTCTAACTAAGTCAAAAAAAAGAACATTTTGGTATATAATTTTCAAAAGGGAGTATATTGATAAAAAAAAAAAATTAAAATTGGGTTATTAAAATAAAAAACCATTTTTAGTCCTTCTATTTTAATTAATTCGTAATTTTGATCCCTCTATTTATTAAAATTAAAATATAGTGTAATTTGTGTTTCTATTTTGAAGAGGTGACATCAATAGTATAGTTAAGTGGAAATTATGTCATATTTTATTAATTTTTAATTAAAAAATACATTTTAAATAAAATATTTCATTTTTGAAATCTAATTAAAATATGTAAAATAAACTTAAAAAATTAAAATCAGGAACAATCATACTCATTATTTCCAAAAAAATAAAAATAAACTTGTTTATCAAAAAAGGAATTCAACTTCCTCTCTCGTTATTATAATTTTCAATTTTTTTATTTTTATTTTTTATGTTTTATTAAATTTACAGAAGAAAAAAATATTATTATTTAAAATATTATATTTAATTTAAAATAATAAATATTGAAATAACTTCTAATTAATCATATTATTCAAGCCACATCAATAAAATTAATAGTCAAATTAATAAGTAGAATAAAATATCTCAATTTTAAAAAATAAAGATTAAAACTATAAAATTAAATTAGAAAAACAAAAATTATAAATCAATTAAAATACAGGGGACTAAATCTGTATTTACACCAAAATTGAAATACCTTATCTAACATACATACGCATATGATTTTAATTGGTTGAAATTCATGAGTCTTACCGACTTGATGCAGGGTCTACATAGTTTAATAAAATTCATTTAAATTTCAACTAATAAAATAGTCTATGTTAAAAAAAAGTGTCTTAGTTTTAAACCAAGTTCCATTTTTTCTTAACTATTTGGAGTTCAAAGAAAATAATCTTCATAAAACAAATTTCGACTAAAATTTAATAAAATCTAACTAATAATTATTTTAATTAAAATTTAAACTTACATGTTTTTATGTAATTTATTTTTAATTAAAGCTCATAACCATTTGGTTAAAGTAACACTCTATTTGTTATGTATTATTAAAAGAAAAAGTCTCCTTTTATAACCAGAAACAAAAACAAAACAAAAAACTGTTTTTTAGTCAAAATTAAAAATCATAACGTAAAATACGACGCCATTTTAATCTTTTGTTTAAGATTCTAAAAACATTATTTTGATGTTTTAGTTATGTATTTTTTTTTATGTTTAATTTTTATTATAATTATTTTTAAAGTAATGTCTATGAATTAAACGAATATTTGATTACCTGTTAATTAATAGATATAGAGACAAACATAATAATATTCGTATTTGTAGATATCCATACCCGATAATAAACAGGTATTTGATATATTGTAATATTTTTAGATTATGTACTAATGTATTAGTAGTTTTTATGATAAAATTTTGTTATCTATTTTATTTATTTGTCAATGTATTAATATTTTTATGTGTTAATATTTTTTTGTGTTGAGACAATAGGATAAAAAAATCTACATAATTGTAATAAAAAATAATTTTCAAACATAAATGATTTCATTTTATTTTATTTAAGAGATAATAGATATCTAATAATATTCATAAATATTTAAAAATCTGTCAAATATTTATTAAGTGGATATCCGCACAGATTTTGAATAGAGTACATATATTATTTTTATCTAACATGTAGAATAATGGTATACCGTGGATACTCGTTGTTATTCCTAAACAACATATAACAACCAACTTTTTTCAAAAAAAAAATTTATTGATTTTAAAAATAATTTTGTTAAAAACATAATTTTTATATTAAAAATGAAATAACTATTTTAATTAGTTTTTAAAAATAAAATTATTTTTAATAGAAGAGAGAAATATGAAATTTGAGTATTTAAATTATCCAACTTTTATTTATTTTATTCAATAGATGTTGATGAAGATATCTCACTTAATAAACGGATTCTAATTTAAAATAACAACCGGATTTTTGTTTACTATAATAAAATTATCTTTTTATATAGAAAGCTACTTTGAACAGGTTCTAATTTGAAATAATTTTTATAATTCTTATTTTTTTTTAATAAAGCTATAAGAAATATATGTCACACGCAAAAGTTATGATTTAATAAATTGTTTTTCCTAAAAATAGATTTTTTTTTCAAAAAAGAAAACTATTGAAAGGGACCCTAGTACTAAAGTGTGTTTGGTCAGCAGATCTATTCAAAAATGCTAATAGATAGAATTCATTTTAGTTTTGAAGACACTGATTAAAAAGTTAAAAATTTCCAAATATTTATTGAAAAATATAATATATTGATAAGCTTAAAAGGTTAACCTTTCAAATAATACTTGATATTTTTCATGTAATTGTTAACAATTTTTCAATTGTACTTTAAAGGCTACAAGGTAGTCCATACACGTACATTTTGATTGTATCTCTAGGTATTACATATCGAGGCATTGTAGGCTCAGCAATTACTCAACAAATTTGGCAATTACTAAATTTGTTCAGGTGTGAAGAAAAAAAGATTCGATACCCACTTCTATACGTTCCTTTGTGATTTATTAGCCATTAAAACGTGACAATGACATTACCTATATGAGAAGTAAGGGAGTAAAGAAAATACAAATCGGTGAAATAGATAAAAATAAAATACATGTGTTTAAATAATATATATATATATATATATATATTCGGTCTAAATGTATGTAATTTTTAAGTTTAATTGTAATTTTAGTTCCTCTATTTTAGTTGAATCACAAAATAATAGTCCATCAATTTTATTTTTTATCAGTTTTTGTCCTCAAACAGAATTTTAATTCAAAACTTGATGAAGTGTCACACCATGCCATTTATGATCATATAATTATTGCACCATGAGTAAAGACTTTACTCACTTCTCCCTTGAGTCGACTCTCACTATAGAGTTCTTCAAAATTATACATTTGTTTTCTCTTATGTTGCATGTTTTTCTAATCACAATATGATTTTATGAACTAAATAGTTTGCATATATTTAATAATTCCGTCGGGATCAATTTAATATGTAACACAAATCTTTATTTTACGTTCACCAACCTATAAAAATGTAACACAAATCTTTATTTTACGTTCACCAACCTAAAAAATGTTTATTATGTGTGGGTTTATTATTTTGATAAAAATAAGTTATAAAATTTTATATAATATTTTCTAAAGTTAAGTATTTTATTGGTAAAAATATACAATTTATAAATAAAATAATTTAAATGAAAGTAAATTTTTTTAAAAAATACATCAAAACTTGATATCTTTTTATTGATAGATATAAATATTTTTAAAATTATATTCAGTTATTTAATTTATTAAAAAGAGATAAATTCTAAATAAAATAATTTAAGGTTTGGTTCAATAGAGAGAGATTTTAACAGATAAGAGGAGAGAAAGAAAGAAAGAAAAAAAGAATATATATATTTGGTTCAAAGAAGGAGAGAGAAATGAAGAAAAGGAAAAGATAAATTTTTTTATTAGTTTAATGTTTGATTTTTATAGAGAGAAGAGATATTTTAAATGATTTTATGTTGTTTTGTTTCTTTCTTCTCTTCTCTAAATCTCTTCAACAGGTCGCACTTCCAGACAGCAATATCCTATTCTGTTCAAAAAGTAAGACATTTTAGTATATAAATTTAAAAGTAGGGTATTTTGGTTAAAAATTAAAAAATATGATATTGATATAAAAAAATCCTAAAATAAAAGGAGAATAAAATAAAATCATTTTAAGTCTCATAAAAATTGAATCATTATAAAATTGAAAGAAAATAAGTTGCTCCAAAACTTACTACTCATTTATATATAAATATTTTAACAAATACAATTATTTACTTAAATAAAAATACATAAATTTCAAATTAAATAATTTAAATAAAAGATTAAATTAAAAAAGAAAATCATACCAAATCTTGATTTACCAGTTGAATATAATATAGATTTACTTTTATCTTTAGTTGACAGACAAAGTGCAACAATAACCGGGGTGTAATTTTCTTTTTCTTTTGAAGAATAGTGTTCAAGTTTTTTAGTAAAAGAAAAAATAGATTAAAGAGGCAAAACCGACATGCATGCTAAAAAAGAATTTTTGTATAATCTACTGGTTACAGAATTCCAACTTAAACCTAATTCAACAATGTGAATCGAATATCTAACCATACATGTCAACCACCACAGTTAGTAGATTCATTGTTTTTTTTACTTTTTCTCATTTTTTTTTAAATTTTTGTAGAAGAAATTTTAAATAAATTTATTTGAGGTTTTTAGTTCGAACTCAAAATATAATATTTAATTTAACAATATCGATATTTATTAATTAATT
The DNA here is from genome assembly GCF_000331145.2 of Cicer arietinum. Classification (NCBI taxonomy): domain Eukaryota; kingdom Viridiplantae; phylum Streptophyta; class Magnoliopsida; order Fabales; family Fabaceae; genus Cicer; species Cicer arietinum. The sequence continues at coordinate 8,652,725 of NC_021160.2, read as the reverse complement.
AAAATATTATATATTTTTCTCATTTTTAAAATTAATTAGTCATTAATTAAAATCGAATAAATTACATCTCACATCAAACTTTTAGACTTAAAGATATTTATGGCATGAATTCAATTTCTTATGCTTAATAACCACCAATTTATTATGTGTGTATTTGATTATACAGTGGTAAAAATTGATTTCAGATAAAATAATTTTTATAATAATAAATTAAATATAAAATAATTTATATTTAAATATTAAATTAAGCTGTGACAAAAAATTTGATGTTAAAATTCAATTTTAGATGCAAATCTCTAAATTTCAACTTCGCATAAATATCTCTTATTTTATGTAAGGAAGTTTATAAGATAGGAAAAAAAATAGCAATTATAATAGTGTTTTTATAAAAAATAGAAAATAAATATTCATAATTAATATATATTTTATTTTAAAAATATTATCAAAATATGGAATAATATTTTTAAGTCGTCAAAAATCTTACTCCTATATTTTTAAGTTCTCTTATATTAGAAAGAATTTGGATGCTGAAAAAAAAATCCCATTCAATTTATAAAACTATCTTTTATTCTCTTTCCTCGTTCCTTTTCAATGTTCTCTCCTCATAAATTCTCAAATGAATCCTTAGAGGTCATGATCACATCTTTCGATACAATGTTTTTAAGGGGTCCTCTCCAAATTCAAAAACGAGTGACACGAAACCTTAAGTTAGGTTTGATTTACGAGTGGTAGTGGATTCAGGTGCAAAAAAATTTATATCGAAATTATTTTTTGATAGTGGAGTCAAGACACTAGTTTATTATATTTGTCGGTAAAAAGTGATATAAATATAGTGATATATTGCAAGACTAGCACTTGATGGAATATTGTCAAATGAAGAAGTCTTACGTGGATACAAATTTAGATACACACATTTAAAAAGATAAAAATAAAAAAAATTAAATAATATGTATTTTTAAAATAAATAAATGATAAGTATTTTTGTGTTTGTGTGTGTGTTTAAATGATGTGCTCAACCAAATATTTTCCATACATGTAAAAATAGACTAAATCGATTAACAATGTTCTATGGTATAGTCTATAACAGACCAAGTCAAACTAGATTTTTTTATTTATGGAGATCACGTTAAGATATATTTTAAAGTATATTTAATTAAAAAGATTAAATTATAAACTATTTAAAAAGTCTTGTGAATTTATCAGATCTGCTCACTTGATTAAATATAAAAAAAAATTATTACTATTATTATTAGTGAAGTACGCTTTTAAACAAGTCTTTCAAATTTAATCAAACTTTGAAAGAGGCCGAGTCAAAAACTTTAAATTTAGACCCTTTATTCTCTCAGCATCAATGTTCTTTAAGTTAATCAATCTAAATACATTAATAGGAGATTTTTAGAAACATAAAAAATATAGGAGGATAAACTATTTATACCGCCCAACGAGTCTAACACTTTTCCATTCCTTAGTGTCAAATCTTCTCATGATTTAATTATTCTTGGATAAATTTTAAAATCAATCTATATTTTAGCTGATGGGAAATTCAACAACAAATAACAATAACAAGTCTAACATAGCACTATGCAGCAGATAATTCCAAACTTGCAAGAATCTGTGAGGAGCAACAACAAATAATCACAACAACTAAAATCACTACCACAAAGGACACAATAATTTTTAACGTGGAAAAACCTTCTCAATGTGAGAAGTAAACAACCACGGAACCAAGCCAGTAATAGAGCTCCACTATGATCAAAATATGGGTACAAGAGAGTTTCAAATATGGCACAAATAACCAGCCAAAAACAGCAAGGTAACCAGCATAATAATCAGCCAAAACAATGAGAAAACAAGCATGAAATTGAGAAAAAAGTTCAGCAGAAAAACTAGGAAAAACTGCTACTGTCCGAGCTCAATTTCTCCCACCTCAGACCTCTGATCGACGATCCAACCGGCCAGATTGAAGTACCATGAGTCGCGAACCTGCTGTCCAAATTTCAGCCCGATCCGACGGGGAACGAAGGAGAAATCACGAATGCAGTTGCTCTGTTTTATGCGAAAATGGGTTTTTGTTCTTCCTCTCTCACTTTTCTCTTTGCCTCACTCTCTGAATTCAGCTCTCTCTCTCCCACTAATCTGACCTCTCTCCACTTGGTTAAGTGAGACACATGGGCTTGCACATATTGGGCCTTTCTCCACATAGGAAGGGAGCCCAAAACCCAACATATCTCCCCCTCACAACTATGTGGAGGTGACCGCCAAACCGGCGATCTCGCAACAAGTTTCAAACTTGCTTCTCGGTAATGCCTTGGTCATCATATCAGCACCATTATCATCCGTATGAACCTTGACCAATTCCAACAACCCAGCATCCAAAGCATCATGTATCCAATGATACCTAACATCAATGTGCTTGGACCTAGAATGAAAAGTTGAATTCTTACCAAGATGAATTGCACCTTGACTATCACAAAATAGCAAGTACTTATCTTGAACAAAACCAAGCTCCTGCAAGAATTTCTTCAACCATAACAATTCATTGCATGCTTCTGTAATGGCAATGAACTCTGCCTCAGTAGTGGACAATGCAACACACCTCTGCAATCTGGATTGCCATGCCACAGCTCCCCCTGCAAGCTTAATCAAGTAGCCTGAAGTAGACTTTCTGGAATCAATGTCTCCAGCCATATTAGAATCAGTATATCCCACAAGAGTATGCTTATCACCTCCAAAACAAAGCCTCAAACTGGTAGTACCACGAAGATACCTCAAAATCCATTTCACAGCATTCCAATGCTCTATACCTGGATTAGACATAAATCTACTAATTGTACCAACAACATGTGCAATATCAGGCATTGTACACACCATTGCATATATTAAACTACCCACATCAGATGCATAAGGAACTCGTTGCATATATGATTTTTCAGCTTCATCGGGAGGACTCTGACTAGTACTCAATTTAAAATGAGTAGCAAGAGGAGTACTTACAGCCTTAGCATTTTCCATCTGGAACCTCTGTAATACTCTTTCAACATAG